>NC_089769.1:20974583-21074583 GCF_040412425.1 Macrobrachium rosenbergii | reverse complement strand
GACACGAGCATTTGATAATAATAGGGAAACACGGACCTATAAGAAAGTAATATGCAGAAATAAATATACCAACAGCAATTTCACTAAGACAAAATATGTTTAAAGATTATATCAGTCTTTCAAAAGATTACCTTCACTTTTAAAAGACTAAACTCACCTCTTACTAAATCACAACACAACTATCTTTCAGCAAGACAACCTTCAATTTTAAACATGATACAACACAAGTAAATAAGAACATTACCTTACTCCATTTTGTAATCTATAAAACACACTTTTCAAACATCTAACTTACCTGGTAGTTATATATATAGCTTAAGTCCCTGACGTCACGGCAGAATTTCAAAAACTCGTGGCAATCGCCGATCGGTAGTCAGGTGAACCACCTGTGCGCCCTCTACCCAGGTACCTGGAACCATTCCAACTATTTCTCAGATCTTCCCTGCCGCCGTGCCGGTAACATCGATGGAATTTCGCTCGTAGCCCGTGTTTTTTCGCAACTTATTTTGGTGAAGTACACTTTGGCTTGGCTTTCGCTCATGTTTTGGAATTTCTTACATGATGTCTGACTCTTCATCGAGTGTGAGAATGTGTGTGTGGGGATGCAAGACCCGGCTTGCTAAAGTCTCCTTGGATCCCCACTCAGTATGTGTGAAGAACGGGAATGGATTTATAATAGTCGGTTTATATGTGAGAAAACTTGAAAGACCGGCTCAGAAGAGCCAAGAGTACTATGTCTCGCTCTTCTAGAGATAGCCAGGGAATAGTTAATTCTTTGCCCTTGCTAACTACCCTATTGATCCTTCTCCCATAGTGGTAGTCTCTGAACCCCCTACTGAAACAGGTAAGGACCCAACACTTAAAGATATAATGGCTGCCATTCAGGCCCTGAGCCAACAGGTAAAATCCCTCACAGAAGACAGGGATAATATGTGATCGACAATAAGAGATCTAAAAAATACAAGTGTTAATGTGTTGTTAGTGCAAGTGCAGTGGAGGGTGCGACTGCTCGGTCCTGTCGTGCTCCTAGTTCGAGACCTCTTCCAAGCTCACCAACCCCTGTGAGAAGGAATGTCGACAGACGAAGGGAGGCGAGAGGCTTTAGCTACCGAGCAGTCGTCCCCTCGAGCGTACCTGTTGACGCTTCCCAGGACGCTCGCCCTCGCCATAGGAAAGGCGAGGTTAAAATTTTTTTTCGTCCTCGTCGGAAGACGTAGTTCCCAGACGGGGCTGGCGTCGTACGTCCGAGTCAAGACCCCTCAAGAGGAAACTTTCTCCTGTGGAGCAGCGTCGGGAAGTGACGCTTCCTACTCCAGGATTTATCCATTGGAGCAGTCCAGAGCGTCCTCCTCTTAGCTCTGACTATAGCTCTCTGGTGAAAAGCAGACGTATTTTGTCGCACGGGCGGCTATCTGCTTCCGCGGAAGACGAAATGAGATCGGAAGCGTCCCCGGAACGTCTTTTCCAACATCACAACGTAGAGAATAAATTAGTAGCTGATTTTGCGGCTCCTCCTGTCGAACCTCAACAGCAGGAAGCTCCGCAAATCAGTTTAATTCAAGATATGCAACAGAAACTCTCTTCCCTGATACAAGTCTTGCAGCCTGCAGAAAAGACAGATACAGATTTTCGTCCACCGATCGCTGTACGTCACCCTGAGGAAGCTTTTGACTGATGTCACACAGGCGGCCAGTTCTCAAGTGACCTCTAGGTTTGGTGGGACAGCAAGTGTCGAGAAGCTGGACGCCAGGACGTCAGGCGTCGAGAAGCTGGACGCCAGGACGTCAAGTGTCGAGAAGCTGGACGCCAGGACGTCAAGCGTCATGAGGCTGGACGCCAAGACGTTAAGCTTCAAGAATATGGACGCCAAGACGCCAGGCATCAAGCGACTGGACGCCAGGACGCCGAGCGTCAGGATGATATTTTGAAAGACGTCGCTATTTCGGTCTTCGGACAATCGGAAGAAGAGAATGATGATATCCCGCATTCTCCTGTGGATCCTATTGAAGAGATTTCCGACGAAGACAATATTAAAGGCCATCAACTTTCATCAGACTAGAAAGACTTATGAAGCTATTTTCGGAAGTTTTTCCAGAGAACTTTATCCCGACTGCTCCTCGTTCCCCGCCTTCAGAATTTACTCTTCGGAAGGCGTCTAAGAGGGCAGTATTTACGAAGATGGTTTTTCCCGCTCGTCCAAGAGAGCGCTTAAAATTATGAATGAGTGGATACTTTCAAAGAAGGAACAATGAAAGACAGCCTTTGCTTTTCCTCCAGCCAAACTAGCTTCAAGGTCTAGCGTTTGGTATCAAACTGGGGAATCGTTCGGCCTCGGAATATCTGCCTCTTCCCAGGGAGAGATGTCATGATAAGAGACTCTTCTCGTCGAGTGGCCATGGGGAAAACGAAGTTTTGTTGGTCAACATCAGAGTTGGACCACCCCCTCAAAGGAATTTTTAGGGCCTTTGAGGTCTTTAATTTTCTGGACTGGACCCTGGGAGCTTTAGGAAGGAAGATGGAATTATTCAACACGACTGACACCGAAGAACTCATATATCTGATGTCGTGTATGGATAAAGGACTCGGAGATGGTGCCAACGAATTAGCTGCGCTTTTCTCAGCGGGAATCCTGAAGAAAAGGGCCCATCTTTGCTCTTTCCTGGCTAATGGGGTCATGTCCAGTCAAAAATCAGAACTGATTTATGCCCCTTTTCCTCTCACCTCTTCTCTCAAGATTTAGTAAAAGAGGTCTCTTCATCCTTGGCCCAGAAAACCACGCAAGATCTGATATCTAAAACAGCAAGAAAAGTCCTACCAACGACTTTCATCGCTAAAAACAGTAAGGCTGAGGCTCCTGTGTTTCAGGTGTCTCAGCCCTTTCGTGGTCGGCCCTCCGGTAGAGGTTCCTCTAGGGCGGGTAGAAGAATGACAACGAGAAGAGGCTCTAGACAGGGAAGAAGCAGGACCTGACTTTCTTCTCCTGCAGACAGCGGTAGGAGCCACACTGTCCAGCTTCTGGCAAGTGTGGGAGAAAAGAGGAGCGGACCTATGGTCCATTCAGTTACTCTAAGAGGGGTACAAGATCCCTTTCCTGAGGAGACCCCCTCTAGCAGCAAGACCAATAGACCTTTCTGCCAAATGCAACGACAGAACCAAGGCAAAGGCTCTACAGCAACAAGTGTCTATGATGTTGCAAAAGGAGGCCATAAAGAGAGTTCAAGATCCGAAATCCCCAGGATTCTACAATCGGTTATTCCTGATCCCCAAATACTTGGGGGGTTAGAGACCGGTGTTAGACGTGAGTGCACTCAACCTTTTTGTGCAGAAAACAAAGTTCGCTATGGAAACGACAAAATCGGTTCTAGCAGCGGTCAGACAGCACGACTGGATGGCCTCACTGGACCTCCAGGATGCGTGCTTTCACATCCCCATGCACCCGAACTCCAAGAATTTTCTGAAGTTCGTCCACGGGAAAGGTTTTCCAGTTTCGTGCTCTCTGTTTCGGCCTAAGCAGACGGGGCTGGCGTCTCGCGCCGGAGTCGAGACCTCTCAAGAGCAAGTTACCCCCTATTGAGGGACGTCATGATAAGACTTCACAGGCTCCAGGTTGTAGCCACTGGAGCAGCCCGGAGCTCTTCCCTTCCAGCTCCAAGGGTAGCTCTCCTACTAAGAGCAAACGTAGACAGTCCTGTTCAGTCAGGATACCAGGCAGCAAGAGTGTGGTGGACGCTGTGCTGCCTTCCGTACATCCTCCTCTTCCTCCTTCGGATTGGTACTCGTCTGCTGAACCCTCTCCACGATCCATTATTGACGATGAGGAGGAAATAATTCCCGTAGTTGAGGCTTCCCCAGCCTGTCCCCAGCAGCAGGAAGCCCCGCATATAGCTTTACTGCAAAATATGCAGCAGACTTTGTCTTCTCTGGTGCAAGCGTGACAACCAGGCAGAGGGAAGAAGGATAACAGACGTCCAACTAAAGCTTCTAGACTTCCAGAGGTTCAAGACGCTGAACGTAGTGAAAATGAAACTCTAGACGCGGGATGCAGTGGCGTCAAGCATCTAGGAGTGAAACACCATGACGACAAGCATCAAGGAACTGGACCCCAAGACGTCAAGCGTCAAGGCATTGGACGTCAGGCGTCAAGATATTGGAAGCCAAGACGTGGAGGTAGCTCAGGACGCAAGATGCACTGGCATCAAGCGTCTAGCACAGATTTTCACAAGGATGATTGCCAATGTAGCAGGTTTTTTCTTAACACGAGAAACATCAGAATCTCCTTGTACTTAGACGACTGGCTCCTCAGAGCTCCTTCCCGCACACACTGCCTGGAGGATCTTCAGACCACGTTTCAGGTATAGGAGGAATTAGGTCTACTGATAAACAGAGAGAAATCTCAGCTGATCTCATCCCAAGAGGTTCTGTACCTTAGGATGAAGATTCAGAGTCAAGATTTTCAGGCTTTTCCTTCTGTTGCAAGAACGGGACAAGCCTTAAGAAATTTTAGGACTTTCTAAAGAGACAGACATGCTCGGCGAGGGAATGGATGAGTCTGCTGGGTACCCTTTCCTCGCTAGAACAGTTTGTCTCCTTTGGAAGATTGAATCTATGCCCGTTACAGTTTCATCTAAATCAGAACTGGGACAAGGAAATAGAACTGGAGACCAAGTGCATCCCCATTGCGGAACCAATAAGGCCGTATTTAGAGTGGTGGAATGACCCCGTCAAGCTCCAGGAGGGCCTTTCTCTACATTAGAGGAACCCAGACCTAGTGTTGTTATCCGATGCGTCGGACTCGGTATGGGGAGCAACACTAGGGAAATAACAAGTCTCGGGCTCCTGGACCAGAGAGCAGGAGAAGTGAAACATCAACCATAAGGAACTAACTGCAATCCTTCTAGCTCTCAGGGAGTTCGAACACACAGTGGAGAACAGAGAGGTGCAGGTCAACGCCTACAACACGACAGCGTTGGCCTACATCAGCAAACAAGGGGGCACTCACTCCAGGTCTCTATACGAGACAGCAAGAGAACTTCTTCTCTGGGCAAAGGAGAAGAATGTCAAACTAGTAACCCGCTTTATCCAAGGGGAGAAAAATGTGAGGGCGGACATTATGAGCAGGAAAAATCAAGTCCTCTCAACAGAATGGACGCTACATCAGGACGTCTGCAGAAGTATGTGGTGACTTTGGGGACGTCAGTGCATGGATCTCTTCGCCATAGCGCAAACGAAGAGACTGGAAACTTACTGCTCTCCCGTACCAGATTCCGAGACGACATACATAGACGTGTTCCTGACGGACTGGTCCAACTTGGACGTGTATGCATTTTCCCCTTTCAAGATAATACACAGGGTACTGAAAAAATTTGTGTCACATGAGGGGACCGGAATGGCCCTTGTGGCCCCTTACTGACCGACAAGAGATTGGTTCACAGAGATACTGGAATGGATGGTGGACATCCCGAGGAGCCTACCTCAGAGAGTAGATCTACTCAAACAACTCCACTTGGAAAGATATCACCAAAACCTACAAGCGCTACTAGTAACTGCCTTCGGACTATCGGAAAACTCACAAGAGCTAGAAGTTTTCGAAGGGGGCAGCTGGCGCTATCGCAAGAACAACGAGGTTATCCACCATTAAGGTATACCAATCCAAGTGGGAGGTATTTAGAGGATGGTGCAAGGACAACCATGTGTCCTCTTCCAGTATCTCTATAACCCAAATTGCGTACTTCCTGCTACACCTTAAGAGGAAGTTTAATTTTTTCTACCTCTACCATTAAGGGGTATAGGAGCATGCTGGCAGCAGTTTTTTAGACATAGAAACTTGGACCTGTAAAACAATAAGGATCTCCAGGACCTACTCAGATTCTTCGAAACTGCCAAAGAGAGAGTAGAGAACTCACCAGCATGGAACCTAGACGTGGTCCTGAGGTTCCTCATGGGGAGTAGGTTCGATCCCTTACAGAGAACATCTTTAAAGGACCTCACCATAAAAACTCTTTTCTTGGTCAGTTTGACCACAGCGAAAAGAGTTAGTGAGATACATGCTCTCAGCAAGAATATAGACTTTAGACAAAGCAAGGCAATCTGCTTGCTGCAACTAGGATTCCTTGCAAAAAATGAATAATCACCACCCTGGCCCAGAACGTTCGAGATTCCGAATCTAACGGACATCACAGGGGAGGAGAGAGAGAGAGTCCTTTTCCCGGTAAGGGCTCTAAGGCACTACCTGGATAGGACAAAGGACTTAAGAAGAAATTCAGAAGAGCTTTGGTACTCAGTCAAAAAGCTCTCTGTACAGATGTCGAAGAATGCTCTGCCTTATTTTATCAGACAGTTGATAAAAGAAGCACATATGGAATGTAGCGAGATGGACAACAAGATTCTGAAAGTAAAGACGTACGAGGTCAGGGCAGTAGCAACCTCTGTAGCACTTAGACAGAACAGGTCCCTGCAGAGCATCTTGGACACGACCTTCTGGAGAAGCAAGTGAGTATTTGCCTCTCACTATCTAATACAAGTCCAAACATTATACGAAGACTGTTATACGCTGGGTCCATTTATAGCATCTAATTTAGTAGTGGGAGAGGGGAATACCCCTACAATCCCATAAACCAATACCCTTTTTCTTACCTTGGAATTGAGAATTTTTATGGTTGTTTGTGAAGACTGGACGCAGTCTTCCGCAATCATTGGGATGAAAGTTCTTCGCAATCATTGGGATGAAAGTTCCTTGGTAGTGAATGCAGATATATGAGGGAAAACATTGAAGTCAGCTTCCTTAACAGGTATTGTTTTACAACTTTAATTATAGAGGAGGTCTAGTCACATAGTTAGGTTTGAAAATGATATTTCCATAATAAAACCGGTTGACAGCCCCTAGAGATTTTCAGCCCCTGGGTGGAAGATCGAATAGTTGGAATGGTTCTCTTAAGGAATGCAGACATAATGAGGAAAACATTGAAGTCAGCTTCCTTAACGAAATATTAAAATTGATGGGGTTTTAGGAACGGTGAGGTAGGGCAGAGTTGTTTTACATTTTTTCCTTTAATTATATTATTTTGATTTTATAATTCCAACGATGTTAACAATGGCTTGCTATCTCTGACCCTCCAGCAATTTATGTGTTTTTGTGTCTTTTTATCAGTAACTCTAAATACAATCTATATATATCAAAAATACAGTTGATGAAACCAGGGTAAGTTAGATGTTTTATAAATGAGATAAAATTTTCGGGTATTAGGTGCAATAAAAGGGGTAAAGTTCAGGTCGAATTCTCTGCCAATAGATGGGATACTGATATTTTAATTGCCAATGAGGTTTACAGTTAGTGCCCCAGCAAAGCTAATTAGCAATGGAAAATCTCAGCACCATCAATTGAGTGAGATAAATGTTGAGGAAATTAAACACAACCTATGAGAAACCCTAACACATCCCAAGTGAAAGTCTAGAAGTAGTTCTTCATTAGAGAGACAAAAAGGCTTGAAAATCAAATCCAAAGACCAAAAAGACCAAACAAGTGAAAAAACGACTGAAAATGAGGAAATAGTTGCTACTAAATGTTTCTTAGTTTCAAACAAGGTTCCAGTACTTGTACCTGTAATAATACCCCTTTTTATAGAGGGAAGGGGGTGACCTGGACCAGAAATCAACCAAAATAATGCTCTAAGGTAACTGAAAAAAAACCACTTGTTGAGTTTTCACTTTTTGCACTTCAAACGCGTAAACTACATTTTTATTTTTAGGCCAATTTTAAAGTTAAATATACCATTGGAAAGAGGAAAGAAAGACGAATATTTGTTTGGGGCTAGATTTTTTTTTGAGGAACCAGTGATAATCAAATTATACAAATTTGGGGGGAAAACCCTATTTTCATCCAAAAAAAAAAAAAGGAAAAGTAGAAAACTCTTCCCATTATTTTTTTATACTGTGATATACTTTCTGTTTATGAAGTCGCATTGCAATAGCTCTAAAAATGAAGGAGGTGAATCATTTTTAATTTTTTATTTATTTTTATTTTTTTAATAAAATCCAAAATTTATCACTCTCAAATTTTTTTATTATGAAAATTATTTCATGTTTTCACAATATAACTACCAGGTAAGTATGTTCAAAAAATTTTATTATGAAATATTTTAAATTTTAAATCATTCTCAAAAAATATTATATTTCGTGAGAGAGTTTTGCAAAACTTATATATCTAGGAGAGTAACCACAGGTTTACACCCTTCTCTATGAATAATAATTGAGAGAGAAAGAGGGAGATCTTACTAATACCAGGCCCCTTATCAGACTGACTGTTTTTGTTCACCAACTTTGCTTTTACACTGACAAACCTGGGCTGCCAGTTAGTCATTTCAAATCTTAGAATAACCTGAGTCCCTTTTCATACATTCTAGAATACCCAGAATACAGAAATCCTTATTCTACAAACAGAATACATGAAATACAGAATAAGCACAGTATTCTGTGGCTTGGAAAGAAAATATGTGTGGCCCTTTTATCTAAATGATTGGCAGATCATTTCCTGTTTGGACACTTGTGTAAACAGACACATAGGCCTTTGGAACTAATCACAGTTAAAGGCTGTCAACCCTTGTCACAGATCCTTATCTCTCTTCGCTTTCCCTGACGGATACGTGCTCAGCTGAGCAAATAGCAAAACAGGATGTGCTGGTTACCAAGATATCTCTGAAACTTTAACTCCCACAGAACATGGAATGTTATGAACATAAAAGAATATGTAACATTTATAAGCATTGCACAACATTACATACATTACAAAGTCACCTCATTACACTTCACAACATATGAAATAGCTTAAGAGAAAAAAAATATCAAAATCATGGACAATACATCAAAATTACAGAACAAATATTACTTTTACAGAATGGCTATATATATATATATATAGTATATGTATATATATATATATATATATATATATATATATATATATATATATATATATATATATATATATATATATATATATATATATATATATATATATATATATATAAAGTTATGTGTGGGCTTTGGCTGATGAGTTTATTAATTAATTAATGTAATTTATGTAGCCCTGCTTTGCCAGTGACACACGTAACCTGTCAATTAAAGCTAAAGTTAACCTCAAAGACAGACAATTACTTAATTGAATTAGGTCGCCAGCCAGGAACTATGTATGGGATAACCTCAAAGACAGACAATTACTTAATTGAATTAGGTCGCCAGCCAGGAACTACGTATGGGATAATGGATTACCCTTTAACAAATGGATTACATCAAACCCCTTTACTTCCCACTTATTCCCGACAAAGAAAGAATGTGCGGTGATGGCGAGGAAATTACATGAACTTTCACCAGTGTCAGACACAGTCAGTTTTCCCTGCTCCCGTAAGAAAATATAACGCAACAAATGTCTGTACTAGTAGATATTGTACGCAGTTTTAGTACTAGGAAGGCTATTTATTTCTCTTCCAAACAATGTGATCGAGACACAAGGCTGCCTGAAATTTACGTACACTTAACTTTCTATAATTCCTATTTACTGCACTGGAATAGCTTATGCAGTTTCACTAGGCAGTATTAAATATTTATACACTATACACTAGGCTTCATAAAAGAAATATGATTATACCAGGTTCTCGTAGAGGGTGTCGAAGTGGTGAAACAATGGGAAAAGATGAAGTACAGTGGAAGACTATTAGTAAATCAGCAATAAATCATCAACCTTCCGACTTACTGTGACGTGGTTACTTGCGCACTGCAACTCGACCGGTATTCTTCCAGTAGACACGTATTGACGGTTCACTAGTGAAAATACACAGAAGGGGATAAGACAAAGGGTAAGATTCGTGAAGCACTCTGATGTGCTATACCCACGACAGTTTGACTCTCTCTACCGGCTTTCATGGGTCAGGTCAGGGCGCTGTGTTCATCAGTAACGCTTGTGGGTAGCCTCCAGCCGTCTGAAAGAATTGACAAAGTGTCACTGAATGCATAGGACTGAGCAAAAGGAAGCTTAAGACCACCTTCACTAGAGGCGACTTGGTAAAACCCTCCCTGTGGGCTAGGCCCCCCTAATGCTAACCTATCAGCTACTAAAAGCAGCTATTTTTTTAAAAAAACACGGCCTACCCCTACCCGCTTTGCTTCGACAGAGATTCTGTCCCGTCTCTGTTAGAAGGACATTGTTACTAAAATAAAGCAGAGAGGGCGACCAGCAGAATGTTTATAAAAAAATTTTATATATATATATATATATATATATATATATATATATATATATATATATATATATATATATGTAGATATAGATATAGATAGATAGATAGACACACACACACACACATCCAGTAAACCCCGTATTTGCGTTCTCACGATTCACAGGATTTTCTGTGGAACATATCTATAAATTATTCGCGAAAAATTTGGCAATTTGCGGACTTTCTCGTCAAGAAATATTCACTAATTAGTATATTTTGATGTTATTTTCATGACTAAATACCATTTTTTATGATAAAAAAATTATTTTATAACCATTTTAGAGGGTAAATTTTATGATGAAATAATGATTTACAGTACTAATTTTCAAATAATAACATTAAGGTTAATATGATTAAATAACATTGAATAATATAAAAATAATTTACCTCTCTCTCTCTCTCTCTCTCTCTCTCTCTCTCTCTCTCTCTCTCTCTCTCTATTTAGATTTTCCTGACATGTGATATGTACATATGTTTCTTTTGTATGGTAAATAAATGATTTACCTAATAAGTACCAATTTTCAAATGTTACTAAGATTAATAAATTTTAATAATAATAGGAATAATATATAATATTTTCCATGCATTTGCATAGTAAATTACTGTATTTAACATTTTAAACAAACAAATAGTGATTCTCAGTCTTTTTATGCTGTCTTGAGAAAGGAGTGTCAATTTATTTGACAGTTTAACATACTGGCCGGAGGGGAAGAATTGTTGCCCTCAGAAGCAGCTCATGGATTTCAATCTTTTGATATCATAAGGAGTTAGTCTCTCTCTCTCTCTCTCTCTCTCTCTCTCTCTTGTTAAATATAAGTTGTCGTAGTAACTCTCTTTCTGCTTTGGCTGGAAGGCTTAGAAGTATGTTAGTACAGGCAGTCCCCGGTTTACAATGGGGGTTCCGTTATTACGCCGTGTCGTAAACTGAAAATCGTCGTAAACCGAAAAATCCTAAGCAAACCGTACTTTTAATGCTTGGGGTGTACTGAAAACGATGTAAACTGCATTTTCATTGAGATTTTCATTAAAAAAACTCCAAATTTTGATTATTCTGCCATTTTGGAGCCATATTTCTTCCGTCAGATCGGCATACAACGTGTCGTAACCCCGGAACATGTGTCGTAAACCGGGAAATAATTTCTGATGAATATATTTGAAAAGCTTCGTAACCTCGGAACGTCGTAAGCCGGAGGCATCATAAACCTGGGACTGCCTGTATATATTTTTAAGGGCACAAATGTTTAAGATGACTTTGAAATGATATTAATAATATAATTTCAAAGATTAATACAGTAATATGATAATAATTTAAGGTATATTTGATGTAGGATGATACTTTAAGCATACATTTGGTATTTGAGTTTTCAAGATAGGCAGTTATAAGCATTTTTAGAGGTGGTGGCCAAGTATTCGCGAATTTTAACTATTCGTGGGGGGTCTGGAACTTATCCCCATAACACGGGGTTTACTATATATATATGTGTGTGTGTGTATATATATATATATATATATATATATATATATATATATATATATATATATATATATATATATATATATATATATATATATATATATATATATATATATTAATAATTTAGATATTTCCTGCATGAAAACCCTTTTAAATTTATTTATTTTTTAGTTTCCTGTTTAATTGTATTACAGCATCAATAACCTAGGTGTTGTGACACCAGTTTTATTAGTCATAAATCAGTCATTCACAATGGCTGCCAGTGCAAGTTGCCACTGTACTGTTCCCTTATACCAGGCCAGTGGGTGGCAATGCAGGTGGCCTTCCAACATCTGTGGGACAACATGTTATGTACATCTCCCCTCCATTCAGTTAACTGAGATGGGTACTAAACAGGCTCTACCAGCCCCAGAGCCTAAGGATGATCCTGGTGCCCCCCTGTGGCCACAGGGCAAATGGTTAGCTGATCTTCTTGACCTGCTGATGGACAATCCAAGAAAGTTACCCCAACCGCCCAACCTTCTGGCACAGAAGCACAGTGGAAGGTACCATTGAAACATAGTGGAAGGCACCATTGTAACATAGCTGCCCTCCGTTTTTACAGTTGGAGACTATCCAGCAGTTCCTCTTAAAGAAGGGATTTTCAAAGGACTCTGCAAGAGCCAATATGGATACCCTCAAAACCTCCTCCACAGGGGTCTACCAGGGGAGATTGACAGAGCACTGTCATTGGTGTCATCAGAGGGATCTCGATCCACTCAAGATGACTGTAAAGGACATGTAGACTTCCTGGTCTTTCTGAGTCATAAAATCACCTTGGTGGTAACTGCCATTAAGGGCTGCAGGGCAGCCCTCACCCAGGTCTTCGGGCCGAGGCCCATCAACTTCTCCACATCATGGGAGCTGTCAGACATCCTAAGGGGTTTGCAAAAGAATTGCCTTCCAAAAGAGGTAATGACCCCAGAGTTGGATGTGAGCAAGGTCCTTGCTACCTTATAGGGACCCCAGTACGAGCCCCTCCTCCAAGCCTCAGACATGGTCCTCATCCTCTAGACTGTATTCTTCCTGGAACTCGTTCCTGCCAAGAGGGTTGAAGAGCTGCATGGCCTTTCATACGTCATCACCCACACTGAAGGTTGGGTGTCCATGCCCCTGCAGTTTGTACGAAAGTTTGTGGCCAAGACTCAGGACCCCTTAGTCTTGGACTTTAGATTCAAATTTCTCCATCCCCTCCCAGAAGGACTTTGTAAGGGTAGGTTTTACCATCCTCAACCCCCATCTGATAGTTGATCTATCCCCAGCAAGAATGGTAGACCGGCTGCAGAGGCTGATTCAAACAGTGGAAGAGGTTGTGACAGGTCATTGGCCAGAGTGATAGGATTTTTTTTTTTTTAGTTAAGACAGCTGAAGCATGCCTTGCTTGAGTAACTCCATTTATGAAAGTGTAGGTATATATCCAAGTAAAAATACAAATTACTTTCAAAATTTGTCATTTTGTTTCAACAGTAACACCACTTGTATAGAGCTCAAGTTACAGTTTACTGGGGAGGTTAAAAAGTAACTAGTCCCAGCCCTTGTGAGTGTTTGATGGATCCAGTAAAGCACTTGGGGACAGTATAGTTGAGGAACCAATTACACTAGGGTAATCTTTTGGAGTAAGTACTTGAAAAATCTGGGAGCAAAGTAATTGGTTTGTACTAGGTGATATTGTCTTAATATTTCTTTTGAAGGCTAAAGATGTTTAGAGGGCCTTGAACTGGCTTTTCCTTTACAAGACTCTGTAAAATTAAAAGATGATTTGCTTCAGTTAGAAGGACACAGTAATCTTAAAAATGTATTTCATGGATCATATTCTATGCATCTCATCCTCCTTAGGTAGAGACAGACAGCTCTCTCTGGGGTAAGAAAAGTCACAACCCTACTTACAAACATTCATAGATATGAATAGACAGGGACACAAGTTCAAATTTTGCTCTGCACTCTTATTCTGCTGGTAAGAGTTTTTATAAAGAACAGAACACAAGGAAGAAGAACCACCTGTTCCTTTAACTCCTTCCCTGATTATCCTGAGTATTCTTGTGATTAACTACCATATATTCTTACAGTCATGAGAATACTCGTTCATACTTGTAAAATATTCCTACTTATTTCCGTCTTCCTGATTGAACTCATTTTTTGATGAATTCCCATTTTCTATATTTCTCCCCTTAGGAGATGTTTAGTGTGTATTTTTGTCAACAGATGGCAGTGTGCATTGTTTACTTTATGAACTTCCTGTGAAACTCTCTCAAAGTTCATAACTTTCAAAGCCAGGAAAAAATACAAAATATTTAATGTTGCATGAGTCTAAATTGTATTTTCTTCTTTTTACCTTTCTGGCATCCAAAGTAATTCTTTATAATACTGTACAATTTAAAAATGCAGTGAAAACAGTATAATTCATGATTCCTGAGTTAACTCGGGATTGTAAACATCAACAAAAATTATGTACTACTTATTAAAAACCAACTTAGGAACAGTTCAAGATATGAACGACTGTCTGGAATGTAACTTGTTTGTAAGTAGAGTGTTGACTGTATGTCTTCTGAATTGACAGATGTCACAGTGGCATGGAAAAGAGGCAGCGGTACATTCTTGACTCTGAGTTTGGCAGCAAGGTCAGGCACTAAGGACAAAGCCATGGTGGACCAGCTTCTATTATGAGTAACTTCCTGATAGGGCATATATCTTCAGTGGACAATGGCAGACAGAATGACTCAAAGTGGTACATAAGGTACCCTGGTGAAACTATGGAGAGTCAAGGAGAGGACCCACTCAGGCAAGTGGATCAATTTGGGAGGGAGGGAGCTCTCAAAGTGGTGGAAGAGCTGTCTTAGACCCATGGAAGTTATCACTATAGTGCTTCAGTTCATGAAACTTGGATTGAAGAAAATGACTGGTTCTCCAGGAGGTGCAGATGGAGGATGTCAGCAACACAGGAAAAGAGGCAGTGATCAGAAATGTCTCCTTCACATGCACCAAATGTACATGTGGCTCACTTGCTTGGTATAGATTGATGGTCAAGAGTAGACAGGAATGGGCAATGACTTTAGCATCACTTTTGAGAGTTTATAACCTCTTTAAATTTTACTCTTATCTCCTGGCATGAAGTTGATATTCTGCATTGGATGTCATGAAACATAAGCAACTGGGGCTGCCTCTGAAGTCTCCTGGTTGGTAGGCTTCTGCTATGCTCAAAATGGTCTGATTAACACTATTTTGATGAGTCTGGGCCCTGACCTTGGCTAGTGCCTGCTAGTGCCTGCTTAACTAGGACAAATAGAAGGAAAATGTAAACATCCAAGTTGTCCCCAGAAGGAAGCATATTTTCCAGTCTCTGTGCTGATGGATCTATTTCAGCAAAAATTGTTATTCAAACTCATTATGATGCAGTCCACCAGGTGCACCCTACCCTTGTTTAAGAACTTAGTATGCTTCCAGAACCAGAGGCTACTCTAATGATAGCACTTACTTCCATGTCCTGAAGCTGACTGATGATGATTTGCAATTCTGTCATGGACCTTGAGATTATTTTAGTGCTCTTAATTCAGATACCTTTCTTTAGTTGACACATCAAAAATCATGGATAGTTAGGAGCATGGCATTCAGTGGAAGGAAGTTGATGTGCTGCTTTGTTTCTGCCTGTAACCAGGTCTCCATTGCTTGCTTCCCTAGGGGTGGGCCTCATGCTTTGATGTCTCTGTTAATATAATAATATGGGTCAAGGAACCAGAAGAATGCTTATCTTCTAATGGCACCTCTGCAAATTCAACGGTACTCCTATTGAGACCAATAGACAGTAAGCAATGTCATGAGCTACAGCCAGCCAATACTGAAAATTGCAGTACTGTACTTGCAATAAGTACCTTATCCAGCATTCATTGCAAGTACAGTAATGTATTTCTTCATGGAAAAATATCTTATCTGTAACTGCTGTGGCTTGGATGGTTGACTCAGTCAGACTGGTACTCTTGGAAAACCAAGAGCAGCCTTCTGAATGCATGTTAAGGACAAATTTATAATACGAATCTGCTAAAGGAAAAATTAGCAGAGTCAAAGTATTGACTGTCATTTATAGATATTTTGCCATCATGGATGGAATGAAATTTTACTGATAGTTGTTATGCAGGCTTTGGTGTGGATGTAGCTAACAGCAACAAACCAGGTTCCTTGGCATTACTGTTGTTTCTGTTGTTTAGTTACCTTTGCAGCCTAATGCTGAAGTGGTTATCTTTTGTTGCTACTGGAGTCAAAGTGAGAAGGACAGCAGCTGTGATGTTATCAGGCTGAAACACAGGGTACATGATTGATATATTTCTCCCTCCACTTGGAATATAGATTTATCCTTGATATTGGAGGTATGTATTTTGAGATAAATATAAACCCCAGAGATTCAGAGACCTCAGGAAGTCATCCTTCCTGATGAACTGCTAAATAACTCCAAAAGCTTCATCTTGAAGAGAGAGAATGGTGATATATGTTGAAGAACAGGCTGTAATCAACTTCCCAGTGTCTTCAGGTCTGTAAGGCTGTTCTGTATAAGCAAAGCAGTCCATTTTATTCCTTGACTCCACCCCATTGTTCCAGGCCTTGAACTTCTTTTGATCATCACCTTACACCCTGAAAACAGCCAGTTACTGCTATACAGTGGCTTTGCCCACATACAATGCCACAATCTCCACAGATAGAAAAATGTCATCGGTAGACTGTTACTTCATATTATCATAAGACCACAAACATGAGACCTGGCCAATGTTTGATGTTCTTCCAAAAGGCAAAAGAACAACTGAAGTGTCTTTAATGGTTAATACTTGATAGATGTAATAGAGTATGATTGTATGGTAGGTAAACAGGTCTAGTGTTATATGAGCATGCTCAATGTACTCAGGTTGGCCAGTGCTACCTGAATTGACTCTGTCCTTCGCCATTTTTTCTCTTTCACTTTCTTAAGACAGACAATATAATTAATCCAGAGCTGTTTGTCTGCTTTCAAAAGGAGAAGAGACTCCAAGGAAGGTATGTCCAGGCTGTTTTTCAGGAGACAAAGTTCAGCATCTAGAATAAAATCTCTCTAGCTGTGATAAGTTATCTGAAGGTATTCACCAATGTGATTGATGGTGAGGCAATGCAGGTTAAGGTTCTTGTCCACGAAGTCAGACTTCTCTCTACATCTTTAGTTTTTAAATGGAATTTTCATGTCAGTGGCAGGCATTTGGAGTAACTCTCTGTCACTCTTACAGCCTTGATCTCTTTGTTAGTCTTTACCCTCAGGAATTCTATGTGTGCCCTTGGTCATTCTGCAGCTCAAACCAGCCCCAGTAAATTGTGATTTGTGTTTTGTATGCCTAATGGGTTTATGGTGATAAGTCTAATATTTTTAAAACAAAGTTGATTTTTTAATAAAAATTTAAAGTTTCAACAAGTTTCTTTCCATTCCCTCTGCCTTCTCTCAGATAAAGGTCCTAACTACACAAAAATTAAGCCAGCTGATTATTGGGGAATTACAAATCCTTAAGGCACATTCACAGTGCTACTTCACTCTTCTGACTGTTAGACAAAACTGCAGTGTCTACAGATTCAAAGACCACAAATGTGGCATACAGTATGTGCAAATGATTGGTCTGTATGAAAAAATCAGCTTTTAAAAAAGTAATTTTTTCCCTTTTTTGATTAACTTACAGCTGATTTACTTTGCATTTTTTAAGACTTTCGTGCTGAGGAACATCATAAGAGAAGTAAGTAAAACCAGTTTTTTTATATTGTGGAAATGTTTGTATTATTTTCCTATTATATTTGTCATTTATTCAAGTGTATTTATTTAAAAATTCTTTATCTTCATTTAGTTTTTTCCTGTTTGTTGTTGATTACTGGTTAAAGAAGAAATGTAATTATACTAAAAAATAATTTATGGGTATAATTTTTCAATAATGACTTCCTTCATCAAGAATTAATTCATTTTACCTGTCTTCGTACTTTATAGCTGTTTCTTTTTATAGTTCTTATATTTTTCAAGCACTTTAATGTTTGCTTTTCAAAATGTATAAACATTTTCATATTTGATATGCACTGCAGTTTTCTGAATATTTTTTATGTATTTTTTCTAATCACCTTGGGTCACCAAATTTGTGGTTACTAGACTTTTTCCAATGAAGCTTTTATGTTGTGAATTTTGGAATCTGAACTAAAATGCTTTCTTACAAATGCAACTCCTCTGAACTGTTTTTAAAATAGGCGAAGTTGAAAAACAGTGTCTGCCATGGGATTAACAATAGTGACTGTGGGAGTATGAGTGTTTCACCCTGGTTAAAACTGGATCACCGATAACCGGGGACTGCCTGTACTCAGTATTGAGTGTTGGAAGTGAACATTTTGTGTGTAGGTACCTGTTAGTTATCCATCATTGGCTCTATAGGATTTTGGCACAGTAACCCTACCCCTTGTGCTGAAGGGGGCACCTTCTAAAGAGACCTAAGGTGTCTGCATGATGAGGATCTCGTACTCAAGTGACAATACTCCTAAGGTGGCAGTAATATCCAATGTATTTCACTGGGTTAAAAACACTTTTTTTGTACAAAATATTTTGTTACCAAGTAAATGGTTGACTGAGTTCCACTTTGCCTCAAACATGGTTCATTTAAAAAACATAGTGTCTGATTTATGTACTGTTCATTTTGTATTACACAGACATCTTGTAGCCAAGAAACTCAGTGGTGAACTGCATATTCCCTTAAAAGTGTGCATTAGATCAGTTAACAAAATCAAAGCACAGCAACTCAACTCACAATTGTTTGTGATGCTGTGTGACAAGAATGATGGTACTTTAAATCAATTACCCTTGCACACGGAGGTAAAGTGGCTGTCCAGGGGTCACTGTTTGTAAAGACTTGTAGGCTTGTACAACTCAACTGTACAGTTTGTTGCAGATCTAGGCCCAACTCAGTGTGAAGAGGTAAAGTGTAAGTATGGCTTTTTCCATTTTGCAAACCTATATTCAGAGTTTAATGAGATACAGAAACATCTGCAGAGTGAAGATGTTACTATTATTGGGGCCAGAACAATTGTACTGAGCTTCCAAGGCAAACTGGGCTTGTTGAAAGCTTCATTGGCACATTAAGTGTTCCACTATTTTTCTAGCTTACAACAGATGGGAGAAAGTTAAAATATCTCAGATGGTGACACAGAAACATACCCAGCTCATAGGACAAATAATGACTTCAACTTTTTTTTAACTACTACTGACTTCTTTTAAGTATACTACTACTACTACTACTACTACTACTACTACTACTACTACTACTACTACTACTACTACTACTACTACTACTACTACTACTAGAGGCAGTCCCCGGGTTACGGCAGCTCTGACTTATAGCGATTTTTCAAATATATTCATAAAAAATTGGTTCCAGGTTACGGCTGATTTCCAAAGTTACGGAGCTGTAAGTGCCGTAACTATGATTCTGATTGGCGTAGCTGTAGGCGATATAACAAGACTGGTTTGGGGAGCTGTAGTCACTGGGAGCATTCACTATAAGGAGGTCCCTCCCATAGGGAGGAGGGTTTATTACCAGGGCAAAGAAAACCAGTTTCCCCAGGCTTACATAAGTCAGTCAATTTTTTTACGCTGTTCCTGACTTCTGACATGATGCTGGAATGGAAACCCCCCCCCACCCTGCCATAACCCAGGGACTTCTGTACTACAGTACTATGCCTCAATAATTTTATAATATATATATTATATGCATGTATTAAATTTGATTTTTCATAACATAATATTGTAATTTAAATGTTTAGGGGTTGAAAAATTTGAAATTTCATTAGGTGGTTGATGATCTTAAGAATTTGGGAACCCCTGATTAAGGGGGTCAGTGACCTGAATGTTTGGGAACCCCTGGTTTAGTCTAATCAGATGATGCCTCCAGGTGCAGCTCCTCATTGGCTGTCAACCTTCCTCCAGTGACTTCTGCAGTAAGAGAAAAGACCTCTACCAATAGCCTTCTCTAAGGACAGAGCTCATGCCTTGCAGAGGACTTTCACCAGCTCCTCAGTTCTTGAAGTGTTGTAGCTTCTTTTGGTGGACCAGTCACTTCCAGCCATTCTCAGGGAATGCATTCATTGTCACGTAATTTCTCTGACTCTTTTAGGCCTGAAAAGGTCAGGAGGTTTTCATCTGACTACCATAGATACCCTGACAGCCTGTGTTTTTACCACTGCAGAAAGTCTGTTTTGATCCATGTCAAGATTTGGTCCCTGTGGTAGAGTTCTCAGTCCACGCAAGAACAGGCATCCTTCCCAAAGGTGATGGAAGCCTAGGCCACAGAACTTTAGCCAGATGACACCTTGTATGACCCAAGATGTAAGATCAAGCCATTGCCTGTATAGGAAGGGATATCCTTGTGGATTAGAAGTTATGTATGGAAGACAAAGAAAAGTCAAGGTAATAAGATGGCCAGTGGCCACCCCAAATGCCATCAACCAGCCTTTACAGAAGCTTAATTATATCTATGAAATTCAAGGCTGTTCAATGCAAGCTTGGCATGTGTCATCTTAGAGAAGAATTTGTTTGGGGTAGTGCTTCAGCTAAACGCATCTGGGCTCCAGAAGAGTTTTAAAGCCCAGACCCATGTATAAAAAGTATAAGAGGAGGGGGGAGATGAGTGAAGATTGAAGTGAAAGTACTGGAAAGACATGAGTAGCAGGATATTGCAGAGGTCCTTTGCATTGCAGTGTTGGGGGCAGTAGTGATATGAAAACTTTTTCAGGCAATGCTCAAGTCATGCCAAAATAGTGTAGATCTCCTTTGCCTTGTTAAGGCTTTATGGCTATGACCATGCAAAATTAAGGACTTCAGAGAAGGTACTAAAGGGATTTTCCTGCCTAGGTAATGAATTAAGAAGTAATAAGGAATATAGGTTTGTAGTGGTTAAGGAAAGTTATTTTTAAGAGTGTTTGATTTCGTAGCCAATGGTGAAGCTACCCTCATTCTAACTGTCAAAGGTAGAACTACTGACAGAACGAGCCAGATTGACAGCTGATTGAGCATGTACAATACCTGCCTACTTAAGAGTAACCCTTTATCTTTAAATTCAGCATGTCATTCTACTGTACTGTACTATGTTCTGCTACAAATTGTGCAAGTACTGCGGGTGTTGGTTGGTGGGGAATTGGGGATTTCTATACAGTATTATATGAGGCGACGATGATACAGCACCTTCCATCAACAATGGTAGTATACTTTGGAGTCAGTGGTCTGGTTAGACTTTCATAAATAAGGAATGAAAAGAATATCCAAATTTGGAGCTAGTGGTCTGGTTAAACTTTCATCAGTAAGAAATGAAAAGAATATCCAAATTTGGACTGCAGTATTCATTGGTAGTACTGTATGTGTTTGTTGGGGTCCAAGTCGTATCCATCACATTAAGTGCTTTTTTATTAGGATATTTTAAAATCAGTTTTTTATATATTTTTAATCTGGATGACAAGAATCAACAGATCAGAGACTTGCCCTCTGAAAATTTCCTTTTTCCCAACAGAGGGTCACAAAAGAAGCGACATTAGAGATTCTCCTGCAAAAGATGACATACCGAATAAAGGGAGAAATTTACTGCTTTCTGGGCTCATTGCATTCACAGCAATGTTTGGTTATGCAATAGCAGCAGGTTTAGTTCAGGTATCTACATTAATTAGTTATATTATCTTTATCACTACATTAATCCTTGGTGTTGTATACTTTCATGCATGTGTTGCAGGTCACTGAACAGTAGCGTTAAATATTTCCCTTTGAAATTTTCTGCCAATAGTTAAGTTGTTTATGAAACTGTTGACATGGTTAATAAGTTTGCTAATGGTGTCGGATTACTGATAGCTCAGCAGATTTTACTCTGTAATGAAACCTGTTGCACTGATTGTTAACAAATTAGATTCTGTTGTAGGTTATTTTTATGGATGTCATCACTTCTGAAATTTTTATGAGCAAGAAAATGAGATATTTGATATGTTCAGGAGGATTTTTCAGGTTAATACTATATTGTGCATTAGAACAGTTGGTATTTGTGAAGTTTGCATGTTTGTGTTCTGTGCACATCTGTTCTAGGCTTTCTAGTCAATTGTTGTAGATTTTTTCTTTTACTTATATTGTCCTTGCATATGGCTTTGGAATTTCTTTAAGTTTACCTCTCTACTGGCTGTGAATCTTGGTAACCACTAAATTTTCACATTGGTTTTTTGCATTATTTCATGTCTGGGTAAAAAGAAAAAGTTAGGAAAGTCTTTTGTGGGCCGAGCTATGTGTTCCCAAGTGAAATTTCCATTGTGAATGCACTGTATATTCTCATGAAACCTATCCCAGTACAACTTGATTCCTCAGAGGTACAATTCAAAGCCCTTTGGTACATAAAAAACCTCTCAGGTAGCCTGAAATTTGTAATTGCACTTGGTTTTAGCCAAAGAATTATATATATTTTTCTTTTCTCCCTAAAATTTTCTGCTGTTAATGTTGCTCATGTCTGTATGTTTTTTATATAACCTTTTGTAATTTTTAATAGTATTTAACATTATGTAAAGGGTTGTTCTATTTGAAAGTGCTTTATCAAGATAATACATAAATAATTAGGCATATATAGATTTTGAAAAATATAAGGGAATACAAATGTATTTTTGTTTTTATTGCCTACCATTTTTTATAAAAAGACAGTTATGAAGATCTTAATTTTAAAAGCAATCATTGTTAGATGTGTGACCATCACGTGATGCAGTAATGTACTGTATCCCATTTATGGCATCATTGTGTACTTTGCAGGTTGATATGGGTGAGCCACCAGAGGAAGAAGAGGACTATGACTACAGATATGAAGAATATGGAGGGGAAAGTGGAGGTAGCGGTGAATAGATATACAACGATAATAGTTCATGGCAGAATACAAGATTTTGAAGAATGTAGTGTATGTGAAACAATACAGAACTTTGCTATGAAATGTTCAAGAAATGAATTGTACAGCTTTATCATGGCAGTTTTTGGTAAAGCTCTGTATTGTTCACAGATAAAATGTTTCGCCTATTGTGAAATGTGAATCAGTTTTTAAAGAGTCAGAGTGTAAATTGTTCTGATGTTTAGTTAGAGGTTGGAGTTCCATGGCTGCATAACTGATTATAATTTGTAAAATGCTGTTATCTATGCAATCAGAGGAAAGGTGTAAAATTTTTGATGTTTTCTCTTTATGTAAAAACTTTGTATTTGTTCAAAGTTCAAATGCAGTACGAAAACTGTACACTAATGAACCTCATTCTTTGCAGAGGTATACCAAATGCATACAAAGAAGCACATTGAGTAAATGCCATAAAAACAAGGAAAACCATTTTCAGAGTTTATTCAGGAGTCAAAGGCTGGTGTCTAATGTCAACAGTAACTATCATGGTATATAATGTTTCCATTTCAAGCTGTCTAAGTATGGATGTTATATAAAAGATCAAGTTGATAGCTCTCACCTCTTTCTTCACAGGTAGCCAAGGTGTTTAGTAGTTTTGTAACATCTAACTGTTACTTGGAGGTCACTTATCCTCTGTGCTTACTAGACCAAACACTGCATAATCCTTATATTCTAATCAAAAAATAACCAGGCAGTGTGTAAGTACCTTCACTAGCACAGCGTTGTTATTGTTTTAATCATCATAACATATAATAGTTGGTTCAGTAAAAATCCATTCTATAGTGTATTTCATTCCATCTGTCCACTCACCAATGTAGGTTTTAGGTGGATGTGGCAATACTCATAGTTAGCTCGTGACTGGCTGAAAACAATGTTTTTGACATCATAGGCTTACCGTTATAAAGATGCAAGCTGCTTCTTCAGTAATACATCAGAATGCTTGTATATACAAAGACCCCTTACACCATCGTAGATATATCATGAACATGCTGGTTTATATAGATAATACAACAATGCAAGCACACCAAAGACGCCTTTCAATAATTGTTTTATTTCATTATAAGTAGGTAAAGACATCTAACTGTGCGAGTGCAAGGAAAAGGTATTTTAATATCTTGCATGTAAATTACAAGAGTAGGTTATTGTTTGAAGTAGCATGAGGTATTGCTATCATTGAGGCTGTTTGGGATAGGTAAAGGGAACAGCCACTTCAACACTGGCTGGAAGGTGGGAAATTTCAACTGATGCATGGCAGTGTTATTGCAGTTTTCTTGTCAGAACACTTTGAATATTTAAATAATTTTTTCTCAAGCATACAAATTGTTGAATTAGCTCAGTGGTTGGGCAATTTCAGGAGTATTTTGCCAAATAACTTAACGAGCAAAAGTTTGCATCGCCTATCGTTTGCTTGTCAGTGCTTTGTGTTCTGATAGTCAACATCATTAAAGATTAATTTTCCAGTTTACAGGTGTGAATATAACTTTGGTTTTTTTTATATTTGAGCAATGAGATTGTACATAGAATAAAGTTTCAAGGATAAGTAAATCTTAGGATCTGAACAGTTTGTGGACATAGGTCTACATGTAGCCCTGTGAGATGAAACATAATTGTTTAAAGCCTATCATGCGGTTATGTTCGATATGAGAAGACACTTTGATACAGGCTTCATCCTTCTTGTGCTTGCATAGGTATATTATCGATACAAATCAACATGTTTATATATTATATATTATATATATATATATATATATATATATATATATATATATATATATATATATATATATAATCTAATAGAAAGAGCCCATAAAAACTCCAAAAGGTAGAAAGTTAACTTTCTAACACTGACATTATTATGGGCTCCTTTTATTAGATGAAATTCTGTTTTAACAAAATATTTGTCATATATATAATATATATCCACATACATAAATTATATGTGTATATGTATATATATATATATATATATATATATATATATATATATTATGTACAGTATGTATGTGTATATATATATATATATATATATATATATATATATATATATATATATATATATATATATATATATATATATATATATATATATATATATATATATATATATAATCACAGTCAGTCCCCAGTTATCAGTGGGAGTTCCGTTCCAACAGCATGACGATAAGTGAAAACCAAAAATCGGTGATTTTCGTTGCTTATCAGCGCCGATAACCGGGTATCAGCGCCAATAACAAAAGATCAGCGCCTCTGTTAGGTATGTATTGGTGCCAATACCCTAATTACCGATAAGCGGAAATCGGCACCAAAAATCACCGATTTTCCTAGGTCATAGCAGCTAAAGATATATAGAGACAAGGACGTATAGTATATGATGGCTGTAAGTCTTATGGGAATACAAAAAGGTTGGGAAGTCAAAGAACGGTCAATGGATTAACATCAAAACCTACCTATTGGGAATACTCTTTATTCTATCTTTCAGTTCCCCTGGAACATATGTTTCATTACAGGGTCAAAAGAAAATAACCCTTGGCTTAAATTTAGCTTTTTCTCCCAGATCAAGTGAATCGTACCAGATTCCAACAAGTTTCTGGAAATAGTTTCATTACTTTATAATATTACATTATATATATATATATATATATATATATATATATATATATATATATATATATATATATATATATATATATATATATATATATATATATATATATATATATATATATATATATATATATATATATATATATATATATATATATATATATATATATATATATATATATATATATATATATATATATATATATATATATATATATATATATATATATATATATATATATATATTATATATTATATATATATATATATATATATATATATATATATATATATATATATATATATATATATATATATATATATATATATATATATATATATATTAATTATATATTATTTTTATAGGCAATATATTATATATATTTATATATATATATACTTTTTTGATACTGATTTTTTTGATGATTTTTTTTTCACTTCTGCTTTCAATCTTTCTTCAGAATTCTGGATAAGGACCTACAGTCGGGGTGTGGCTTCCATTTATTTGCTACGATGTGTTTCAAAGGGTTTGTCAAGCAAGAACTAAGACAATAACATTCTCCATTCTATTTATAGCTCCAAGAATATGGCATTTTGGGTTGAGGGGTGTTGATATTACTTTTATTTACAATATTTAGGTTACTAGAGGTGGTTAATTATTTACATTATATTTGCATATGTTATTACATAGTGTAACTGTCAAACTAATAAAGTAATGTAGTTACACTATGTAATAACATAGTATGCAAATATATAATGTAAATAATTAACCACCCCCTAGTAAGGTAAGCATTGTAAATAAAAGTAATAGCAACCGCCCCCCCAACCCAAACTACTGTCCTCTTGGAACTAAAATAGAATGAAAGATGTTATTGTTCCTTAGTTCTTGCTTGACAAAGCCTGCGAAACAGACCGTAGCAAGTGAAATAAATGGAAGCCACATCCCGACTGTGTGTCATTATCCAGAATTTTGAAGGAGGATTGAAAGCAGCAGTGAAAAAACATGAAAAAGTCAGTATCAAAGAAGTCAATGCCACAAAGGCAGTCGCTTACAACAGAAATTGTGAAAGAGAAGAACTCTGCCCCCCCCCCCTAAAAAAAATGTGTTATTATATACACACATATATATGTGTGTGTATGTTTATCATAAGCCAACAATATCAGAAACGTTGATCTTTGGCCAATTATGAGGTACACGTGCCACATCATCACCCATGTGTGGACAGGTGAGTATAGATATGTTTGTATACACTTACAATAATTATAGCAGTAAGAACTTGGGTTATGTAAGAACATCTAAAATAAACGTTCTTACTCCATGAAAGTATTGCAGTGCAGTTCCATAGCTGATAGAGCAACGTTTGTAATAAGGTAGGTATATTCTATATTTCTGAATTGAAGGTGCACTCTTTTTGGTCTGTTGCTGACTTGGATTTTGGTTTGTGTCAGATATCCTGCAGTGGTTCTTGGGAAGGTAAAAGTTCTGTTAATTCCAAGGGTGATGGATTAATTTTCAAGTGAACTTCTCTTTCACTGTTAGCCTTTTTTTTTATTTATTTAGGAAGCCTGGATGTATCATGCTAGAAACTGATTATGACAGCTTTTCTTACGTATGTAAAATCATTCAGTTTTCTTATGTATCACATTGAGGCTAAAATATCTTTATTTTAAAATTTGAAATACAAAGTTATCTTAAATTTGCTCTTCTATATAAAATATTTCAAATGCTCTCTTTATATATGACAAATGCATAGTTTATTTTTTGATGAATACATGAGGTGGATTAAAATGCAGGTGTCTCTCTTAGCATTTGATATGCAAGTCTCTCTTCCTCTTAGCATTTGATATTCATGTCAGGTATGCTAACTAAACTTCATGACCAAGTTTGTTAAGAAAATATATTTTTCATCCTTAATTATTATTAAGTAGTTATAACCAAACTACTGTTCAGTCCTTACTAAAATTATGACGTTAGCCATTGGCAAAACTACCTTGAAATATATTTGTGACTGAAATGTGTTGATGTGTTTTGTTACACTGCACATATATAAATGTCTTGGCTATTTCTAAAGGTATTGAAATAGTTATTAATTCAAATAGCAGTAAATGAATGCAGCTAATGATAGTCAATATGTTTCTTTGTGCTACTGTATTTTACATGAATACATCAAACTTAAGAGCAAAGTTCCCTCTAATAGCACCAAGCTTATTTTTAACTGATGAATAAACTATGCTGTAAATTTCTTTTCATTGCAGGTCATGAAAAGATTTTCAAGGTTATGTTATTACTAACTCAGACATTTTATGCTATCCAAGATTCATTAAATACTTTGAGTCTTGAGTGCCATACTTTAATTGAAAGAAAAATGTAGCTATACAGTACTTGGTTTAATTGAAAGACAAACGTAAAATTTTAGTGCCATATTGCTGTACTATTTCATGTCCATTTTCTTAAATTTTATCATTTGACTCTTCTTGGGTTCTGGTATAGAAGTAATTTCTATTTAATTTACAATACTAAGTTGAATATAAAGAACATCCACACCATTCTTTAAAAGACTAATTTTTAAAATTTTTAGCTAGGTTTAGAAACTGATTTTAGCTGGATTTGGATAAAAACATATCAAGAAAGACATGTGTTATTAATGTGTAAATTGACTTGCACACAAGCAGTATTCTGTGCTTGAAGATCAAACTGATTCACGTACATGATTCACTTACATGACACATCTGCTGTTAGCCTCAGCCAAACTAATATTAAAGAGTTTTTCTGCTGTTGTTTATAAATGATTATGATACCTACCATTGGTTCTTGAGAGCATTCCAGTGTTATCCTGTATGCACAAGTTCACCTGTTGTTGAAATCTGTTAATGTTACAGTCCTTTTGTAATATATTTGCTATGTAAAATGAGAATGTTCATGGAGATATACAAGATAAAATATATATGGGATATAGAGGAAATGTTAAATGATTATCCATTAATAAAAGTTTGTGACTACTTTCCATCATGTAAGAGTTTTTATGGATTTTGGCAATAATTCATGATTGTCAGAAATGTTTGTAATGTGTTGGTGATGGAGATATGAATATTAGGAAATTAGAAATGTAACAAAAGTAACAAGTAGTGCGACTGATTGCTACTTTACAGTGTAGAATGGTTAGCCAGACTTTATAGGACTGGATAACTCTTGGATCAGAACATGGTTTAATGCAAGTAAATGAATGTTGACATCTTTGCTTATGAGTGCATTAGGCAGAACTATAGTTTCAAAAGGCTTGTAACCAGGATGTATAGCTTAGAAAGATAAATTCATTTTTTATTTTGTTAGTGCTATATTATGTACATGTGTCTCAGGGACTGTTGATTTTGCACTACTTTGAAGCTTTCTCCAGTATTGTGAGAAACAATAAAAGACTTACTGCTAGAGACTGGTGATTACAATTTCTCATTCTGAGATTTTAAGAGATCAATGTTGTCACTTGTGAAATGGATGGAGTTATCAGGAGCTAGAAGAGTATGAGAGGGTTGTGGTGGGGACAGATTTGAATGGCCATGTGAGAGGTGAAAATGACATAATTGGACGTGTGCATGGAGGTCATGGGATAGTTGAGAGAAACCTAGGAGAAAGTATAGTGGACTTTGCAATGGCATCTGACATGGAAGTAGTAAACACATTTTTGAAAAGAAAAGGGAACACATGATTACCTATAGGAGTGGTGGTAGATGCTCTCAGATAGATTACTTTCTTTACAGAAGGCAACAGTTATTGGAAGTCAAAAAACGGCAAAGTTATCCCAGGCAACCATGTAGCCCCCAACACAAACTTTTATGTATGGATTTGGAGCTAAAAAGAGAAAGGAAAACCAAAACAAAAGGAGTAAGTAAAACGAAGTGGTACAAATTATTAAAGGATGGTGATAAAAATTAAAAGGAAGGTGTTGGAAGAACTTGATTGCAAAATTGAAAATTTTCTAGAATGGTGGAGACATAATGCAGCAGTAATTAGGAAGTATGGAAAAGAAGGAGTTGGGGAAACCTTTGGGATGGTATAGGAGGAAAGGGAGAGCTGGTGGTGGGATGAAGACATACGGAAGTAAGCGAGAGAGAAGGTGACAGAAGAGACGGGAAGAATCACAGTTAGGGGAGGACAAGGACAGGCTTAGGGAGAACAACAAAGGGGTAAAGAAAGTGGTAGCTCAAGCTAAAGCAAGGGCATATATGTACAGAACTGAGAATAAGGAAAGGGCAGAAGAAGATGCTGAAACCATCAAAGGCCAGAAACAAAAGCACCAAAGAGACACACATCAAGTAAATTAAAGATCAAGATGGTACTGTACTTAGAAAGGAAGAAGACATCTTGAAAAGATGGCAAGAGGTGCTAAACGCCTTAACGAAGATGAAGAATGGGAAGGTGACGGACCGGATTTGATCCCAGTGAAGTATGGAAAGCATTAGGAGATGAAGTGGAAATCCTTTATATTCTAATGGAAAAGATTCTAGATCAAGAGAGGATAACAGAGGAGTGGAGGGGAAGTATATTGATACCAATTTTCAAAGGCAAGGGGGATGTTCAAGAGTTTGGTAGTTATATTAAACTAATGCCCCACACCTTGGAGATGTTAGAAAGGATGATAGATGCCAGACTAAGAGAGGAAGTAGAAATAGGGGGAGAACAGCTGGGATATATGAAAGGAGTTGGAATAACAGATGGTATGTTCTGTCTGAGACAGCTAATGGAGAAATTCAGAGAGCAGCATGGGGACATAGACATGGTGTTCATAGACCTTGAAAAGGCCTATGACAGAGTCCTGAGACAGGAAATTTGGAGGAGTTTGAGAGAGATGGTCCCAGAGAAGTATGTACAGGTGATTCAGGAGATGTATTGGAATGTGTATACCAGAGTGAGGAGCAGTGTTGGAAAGACTGAAGGATTAGAAGTGAGGGTTGGCTTACACCAGGGATCAGCCCTTAGCCAATTTATTTTCAACATCGTAATGGATAGTATGTGCAGAGAGGAAGGAGTTTTTAGGGGGGAAGTTGGAGAGTAGCACTGGAGGATAGGGGAATGAGGATAAGCTGGTCAAAAACAGAATGTATGTGTACCACCATTGAGGGGATAGCAGAGTTAGTATAAGGTTGGATGGAGAAGAAATAAAGAGAGTAGGCAAGTTCAAATACTTGGAGTCTATAGTAGAGGCTGGTGGAAGAATGATTGAGGAAGTAAAACATAGGATACATTTGGAGGGCTGCCCTTGGAGTCCTTTGTGACAAAAGAGTGCCGTTAAGACTGAAGGGAACGTTTAGTGATAAGACCAGTAAGATCAGCTATGCTGTATGGTACAGATATGGCAGGTATGACAAAGACAGAGGAGAAGAAAATGAAAGTAGCAGAGATGAAAATGTTAAGATGGATGTCTGGTGCAATGAGGGAGGATGGGATTACGAATGAGTATATCAGAGGGTCAACAAAGTTGGCTGAAGTATCAAAGGAAGTGCAGGAGGGGAGACTGAGATGGTATGGACACCTACTGAGAAGGGAGGAAGACCATACTGGAAGGCATACTTTGGAGTTGGAAGTGCAGGGTAGAAGAGGACAAGGAAGACCAAGAAAGTGATGGAGAGGCTGTGTGAGGGAGGACTTGAGAGAGAAGCACAAGTGCACCGCGGAGGTACTAGATGGAAGCGACTCATCCAAAATGGCAATCTCTTATTAAAACGAGACTAAACTGCGAAGATGATAGTCGTCACTTGTTACCAGCTGATGTGATGGAAGGAATTTAGATGGACTTAGTTCCGGTGCAAGAAGGCTCTCTATTGACTAGATATAATAGAATCATGACATAGTTGGAAACAACTGAGATGGGGCAGTATTCTGTTGAGCCTTTTGCACTCAAGTCATAATTATCCAGTCTAGTAAGAGTTAACTGATATTTTAAGGAAAAATTAGTGGTACTTCAACTTAGCAGATTTTGATACTTAAAATGGACTCACCTGAGTCCAATAAAAATATAATAATTTGTACTTATGGAAAAAATCTGTTAAGTACCATTGGATTATCAGACATTGGACTGAGCATTCCCACGCAGATAACCTCTTGTCCTTACTGGATAACCCACTAAGTACGGAGGTATCGGATGGTAAATGAATGCACATACATGACCAAGGCATTCCTGTTTGTGACTGTAGGAGTGGACGCGAACAAACTAAACTATGCACTCACACTGATTGACGCTTTCATGGCTGTGCCTGTAAGGCTGGATAGTGAACCAACACTTTATTCTTTGTGTATCACAGGAAACAAAACTGTGAGCCAAGCCTTCTCTCTCTTTCTCTTTCTTGTACATTATTTTTATTGACATTACTTGATGCAGTACTGTATTGTACTGTACTTATTACAGCACAGTAATGTAGTATTACACATTTTTCAGCATGTGTGCTTGTGTACAGGGTATAAGCACGTGTATGCATGATATTAGGATAAACTATGCACTTGAAACGTGTTGTTCTCTCTCTCTCTCTCTCCCTCAATTTTTTTTGTGGAGACTTATTAAGGGTTACTTGAGCTTAGAAAGCAACAATGTTTATGTTTTTTTTATATTGTATGGGTTTTGTGTACAATACATATTTTACATATTCTGTAAGCATGAATAAGTACAGATATGTACATTTATTTTTAGAAAAAATTCATTTTGCAGATGTACCTCTGAATTCAAAAGTAACTTAATCATTGTAATCTGAATGATAATTAAGAAATATCACTTAGGGTAGGATATTAAGTACTTTACATGGAACTGTGCTTTACTATAAGTTAGGCGAGTTGGCCCTTGGGTACCCTATTTTGCAGATTACGTGCCAGTCTTGGTTATTTATGGAAGATTGAGGTGAAACTGTATGAGGAAGGAGCAGGTAATGCATCTTTTGTTCCCTAAGTCTTCTGTCCCTTTTGTCTCCCCTAGAGTTAGGTAAATGTTCATCATTAGTAGCACTCTTGACTACCTTCAAGCAGCTGATATGTCATCATTCTAGCGCTGATGTCACTTACTGTAATTCAGATATGCAAAGATATCAAATAGTAAAAGTTAACCTTCACACTTGCATCATTTACTAGGGAAAATCTGCCGTAGCTGCTTGTAACCTCTTGCTTTTTGAGAGAGATGTGTGGGAATAGGAGCCATATATATGGACTAGCTATAAAATCAGGTCTTGTTAAACTACTAAATACACAAGGTAAGTTTTATCTATTTCATTTCAGCTTGAAGGAATTTGCATATGCAATTCACATCCTTTATTAGAGGAACCAGTATACTCTTGGAGGACAACAGCAGAGCGCACCCATCTGCAGATGATGCTGTAAAAACATCATTCAAACCAAGAATCAGCCAAAGGACTTGATTCCTGAATTTCAGAAGATTTTTAATGTCAAGGATGCTAATAATATGATCTTTCTGGGCTAGTTAAACTTGTTAAACTACTAGGTACACAAGGTAAGTTTTGTCTTTTTCATTTCAGCATGAAAGAATTTGCTTGCTAAATCATGTCCTTTATTAGATATCAGTGTACTTTTGTTGAGCTGCAAAGCACACCCTCTTACAGAAGTTGTAAGCAACCTCATCCAAGGCAGTAATCAGGCAGGGGGGCTTGACCCCTGAATTTCAGAAGGTTTTTAATGTTAAAGATGGTGTTGATATGATCTTTCTGGGCTAGGGAGTTAAGCTTTAGCATTACTGCAAAATCTTGGAGGAAGTTGTATACTGCACCTATGTGCACTGATAAGGCAAAGGGGTAGTTTGAGGGTTTTAATGTTTGCACATGGATAGTTATAAACAAAATACGGAACATAATTTGTGCATCGCACCAGTTCAAGAGAATGAGGAAGAAATTAATGCCTGAAATGTAATTGACTTGGGAGTTTCCATAGCAATCTTGCTGAATGGTGAAGTCCTTTAACCCTTAAACGCCTACTGGACGTACCATACGTTGACTAAAATTGTCTGTTGGGTGTCAAGTGGACGTACCATACGTCGACTAAAAATGCTTTTTTTAAATATTCGCGGAAAAATAATTATAGGCCCAGTTTGCGAAAGGTTTTAAATCACGCGCCTTGAGGGATGCTGGGAGTTCACGGATCAAGCTGTTGTTTTGTTTATAAGCGCCACCCAGACGCCGCATGCGCCGAATTTCCTCCTTCCCGCATTTCAGAAAGCATCAGCGCCGCATCGTCCGAGAGCGATTTTTGACGCATCCGTGTTTTGCAGAACTTTGGCGAGTGTTTGCGTATTTGTGAGGCAACAGGACGTTTGCAGAGATGTCCCAATGTCGTCAGGACCGTGAAAGGCGCATACTGCCTGTCGGTAGTGAGCGTGTGAGACGAGTTTTAGACTGGGATGCTGGAGAGGGACCAAGCACCCAAGATGACCCAGCTTCTCAACGCCGTGTTGTGTGGCCACGTGTGACCGAAGGGGACCAAGGACCACATCCCGTGCCTTTTACGACCCCTAGGAAGCATCGGGGTGTCCTGAGGGGCATCCGTAAATTTTTGAAAAAAACTTTTTCCTTCGCTGAAAATCCTGGCATTTCTTGAGTTACCTTGTTGTAATTTTTTCGCCGTTTTATATTATTTGTTACATAATGTGTTATACATCAAAATGTGCACAATTTCATGTAGAATACAACAAAAAATAAATCATTCTTTTAGCTTTTAACAGTTTTGAAATATTTTCATTTAAATCACGATAACTGACAAAATTTTAACATTCGGTCAATTTTGACTCGACCGAAATGCTCAAAAAACGCAATCGTAAGCCAAAATTCTTACATTCTAGTAATAATCAATCATTTACCTTTATTCTGCAACAAATGGAAAGTCTCCAGCACAATATTTTGATTTATGGTAAATTTTTGAAAAAACTTTTTCCTTCGCTCCGCAAAAAATCCTAGCATTTCTTGAGTCACATTGTCGTAATTTTTTCGCCATTTTATATTATTCGTTACATAAAGTGTTATACATCAAAATGTGCGCAATTTCATGTAGAATACAACAAAAATAAATCATGCTTTTAGCTTTTACCATTTTTGAAATATTTTCATATAAATAACGATAAATAGAAAAAAATCAACCTTCGGTCAACTTTAACTCGATCGAAATGCTCGAAAAACGTAATCGTAAGCCAAAATTCTTACATTCTAGTAACAATCAATCCTTTACCTTCCTTTTGCAACAAACGGAAAGTCTCTGGCACAATATTTCGATTTATGGTGAATTTTTGAAAAAAACGTTTTCCTTTCATCCGCGCGCGCGAACTCCGCTAAAAATCCTAGCATTTCTTGAGTCACCTTGCTGTAATTTTTTCGCCGTTTTATATTATTCGTTACATAAAGTGTTATACATCAAAATGTGCGCAATTTTATGTAGAATACAACAAAAAATAAAACATGCTTTTAGCTTTTACCATTTTTGAAATATTTTCATATAAATAACGATAAATAGAAAAAAATCAACCTTCGGTCAACTTTAACTCGATCGAAATGGTCAAAAAATGCAATTTTAAGCTAAAAATCTTACAGTCTAGTAATATTCAATCAATTTCCTTCATTTTGAAACAATTGGAAAGTCTCTAGCACAATATTTCGATTTATGGTGAATTTTTGAAAAAAACTTTTTTATGTCCACGCGTTACGAATTCATGCATCATTTTGTGATAATATTTTCTGTGTTGCTTTAATCGTTTTACAATCTGTTATATACCAAAATCATCGCAATTTAGTGTACAATACAACTAAAAAAAATTAAGTCATTAGCTTTAACCGTTTTGCTTACAGCGCGATTTGTAATCAATTATATACGAGTTTTTTTTTTCGCTGTCATATATTCCAATATTTAAAAATGATGATATTTTTTTTCATTTCTGATGGTTGCATACTAAACTTCAGGCAATGAGAAAAAAAGGAGCCAAAAATGAACTCTTAATCTTACTAGCTCCCGAACGCCGCCGGCATACGGGAGACGTTTTTGTAAATAGGGCTTCGGCGTTTAAGGATTAAGCAGTTTTGGGAGAAGAATAAAGGGATGCTGATAGTGAGGGGGAAGTTAATCCTGAGCGCTGAAGATTACATGGAAGGGAACTGAAAAAGGGCTTGCATTGTTTCTTAAATTTGTAGAGTAATTGTCCTATGAGTACAGTACACATGATGCAGTGGACCTTTGTATTACAGTATCCAATATGAATTTATTCACCAGTGAAGTAAAGCCAGCAAACCTCTCAAAATTTGTCCAGGTACTATTAAACCCAGAATGACCTTCCTGCCATTCATCAAAACCTGCCATAGGTGACTTTCCGTAACATGTCTTGCTCACCCTTCCAGCAATGGATGTTTCCAATTTTAAGTGATTTTTATTAGTGCGTGTTAAGTACAGTATTCAGTGTACTGTAATGTAAAGCGAGATACTTGTATAACACTGGCTAGCTTATTGAAACTTGACAGTACAGTATACTTACCCAAAGTATGAAAGAACTGAATTTATACTTTTAAGTGGTTATTGTTTATTATGCCGTAGGCTAGCCTGTCAAAACTCAACTGTGTACATAATATTCTTAAAGGCAAGAATTTTGGTCCTAACATAAAAGTCTCAAGATACAACCTAATCTGGGACCAACCTCCCCCAGGGGAACTTACTGACACCCCAAGTAGGGGTTCAAGTAGGGGTTTGCGCCTGAACCCCATGCGCAAACTCGCCTTCTACCACAAGTGCCAGCCATCCTCCCAAGCTGAGTGAATGCCCACCCTCGATGGCCAACCCCCCATCCACCCAAATGATCAACTCATTCATTTCCCATCTTCATGAGCTGCCATGGATACACTAAATATAATCTCTTGGAATATTTTTGGCCTCAAGGGGAACATTCCTCCGTTAAACATGTTCTGCAAAAACTTCAAAGGCATCATTGCATTGCAAGAAATGCTGCTCTGGCCTCATAACCTTGCCATCTGCAATTCAGTGCATGAAGACTTCAGAGCTTTCTCGACCTCATCAATGCAAGTTACAGACCACATCGTTTGATATCCTGTACAATGAAACCAAGACCCAGTGTATGTCGCTGCTCCCGAGATCGCTTAAGCATATTGCAGAACCACTAATTTTCTTCGGAAATCATCGCCTGGAATTCGTGCCTGAATTTCTGTATTTGGGCCACATTATCACGGATGACCTAAAAGATACAGCAGACATAGAACAGAGACGTAAACTGTGTGCAACTGACAACATGATTGCAAGGAGGTTTGTCACCGAGAAATGAAACTGCTGCTCTTCCTCTCGTACTGCTACAGTATATATGGGTGTTCCCTTTGGACGAACTATACCCGAGAGACCATGAAACGATCACTGTTGTTCACAATGACATTCTGAGACGCTTCACAAACACTTTGTCACCAGCCACGCAGATGTTCATAGAAAACCGCCTGGATAACTTGAAAATCATTGTGAGGCTAAAAATGTCCAGTCTGACGACTGAGAAAAATTACCTAGAAATATGTGCTGAATGGACTATTTTCGGGTGACACGGGACCCCGACCCAGAAAAAGGATTTTGACAAAGGAAAATCTATTTGAGAGGGGCCCGTGTCACTGGTGAAATAGTCCATTCAGCACTTATTTTCTAGGTAATGATACCAGAGAAAGCTAAATGAAATGCTGGAGTTACTACCCCCAGAGCGAGCTCCACTAGATGGAGTCGTGTATGGAAAAGGGTGAACTACAAAAACACGGAACCTTATCCTATAGAGATTCCCAATGTCAAAAGTCCCAACGAGAGGTGCTGATACAAGCCCATGCACTACTCAAGGACTGTATGCAAGGCAACACTAGCCGCATTCCATGTTAGCACCCACCTCACTAGAATGAAGTTTACCAAGGGAGGGAGAGAATGAAAAACAGGGGTGGGTCACCGGGTGACACGGGCCCCTCTCCAGAAATAGATTTTTCCTTTGTCAAAATCCTTTTTCTGGGTCGGGGTCCCATGTCACCCGGTGAAATAATAACAGAGAAATAAACATCATTCTTATGCTATTAAAGACTTAAATAGAGACGTTGAAAACTAGGAGGATTCTACCCTGAACATTAGTAAGGTCCTCTAAGTTCATGTAATGAAAATAATGTAAGTGGTTCTAAGATCATGAGCTTAGAATAGCACCTGAATAGGCTTGTATTAAGAAAATACTTCCTGCCTAATAGCAGACCCAATGACAGTGCCCCAATCTCTCTATGTCTGCTATTAGACAACAGATCCTTTACTTTATCAAGCAGGCTAACCCTGACTCAGTCCCAAGAGTTCATGATATTAGAGCTGTGGCCACCTCCATTAATTACTTTCATTACATGAATTTCACGGATCTTTCCAGGTACACCGGTTGGAAGTCACCCTTGGTTTTCAAACGTCACTATTTGAAATCCTTAGAAGCTCTTAAATTCTCAGCAGTCGCGGCAGGGAACGTTGTTCCTCCCTCTGGTTCCCCTTCTGATTCCTAGTCATTTCCTCCTCCACTGCCTCAGTTATGTCATTTCAGTCAGGCTTGCCTTGACTTCTCACCTGGCTGTGTTATCTATATGTTTGTCTAAATGACACATTTAAGTTATAAGGTTTTCAATATTGTATAGTTATTTTGTTTATGTATATTTTTCATATTGTCATGTTAATTTTAAGCTAACATCAGTTTCATTTGTACATTATTGTTATTGTTACTAGTGATAAAAAAAAAAATTTCTTTTGGAACCTTAGAATTATTATCTCTTTAGTTTAAGAATGATATTTATTTCTCTGTTAATTTTCACCGGGTGACACGGGGATCCAGAAAAGGGATTTTGACGAAGGAAAAATCTATTTCTGGAGAGGGGACCGTGTGTCACCTTAAGACCCACCTCCATCATGTGTCATGTCCCTCCCATAGTAAACATCATTCTGGTGGGGTGATGCTTTCATGGAATGCTAGCGGTGTTTTGTGTACTGAGTGGTGCATGGGTTTGTAACGGCACCTCCTGTGGGATGGTGATCTCTATAGGATAAGGTTCCGTGTTTTTAGTTCACCCTTTTTCCATACACGACTCCATCTGATGGATGCCTGGGGTAGTAACTCCAGCATTTCATTTAGCTTTTCTGGTATCTAGCAACGGAATTACCTAGAAATAAGTGCTGAATGGACTTTTTCACGGGTGACACGGTCCCCTCAGAAATAGATTTTTCCTGTCAAAAATCCCTTTATTATTATTATTATTATTATTATTATTATTATTATTATTATTATTATTATTATTATTATTATTATTATATTATTATTATTATATTATTATTTATTATTATTATTATTTATTATTATTATTATTATATTTCTACGTTCCTTGCTATTTTTGGTACAGTATTCTTACTTCCTGTTATTACTGTGTTTAATGTCATTGTAAAGTTTTGCAATTTTCAGTATTCATTTTTAGCCCTCTGGACCTGACCTCTGTAACCACCTAAGGACCCCAGATGGTAATTAATCGTCTACAATCTGTATTTTTTATTGTTATCATTTTTAATTTTTTCTATTATTCCCCATATAATTACTGTCATTACCACCCAGTATAGGTGATACAGTGTAGTTTTTAGTGTATTTTTACTGTTTTTATTCTTTAAGATCGATTAATTAAAACAATTTTGATGACCATCTTTTTCTATAAAATATTATGAAAAATAACAAAGACTATCTCTCAGCTAAACAGATATTTAGATAATTAACAATACTGTTCCCAAGAAAGGTTGCTGTATAGTACATTAGGTAGTGAGTGATCTTGGCCCTTTAATTTTTGATAGCGTAGTTGCTTGTTTCGTCCTCAAGGAGTTACCTTCCATGGATCTGTCAGAGCTCCATGGTGACCAAACTAATATCAAAGAAATATCTGTTAGTCAGTCTCATGGCCAGGTATTGCATCGTAATGGTAACACTATGACACGTGATGGAGTATGTAATGGACTCAGAGATGAGAGGGCTCTTTCCCTTCCTACAGCAAAGCCGTACCTAGGTTCTTTCCTTTGTCAAACTTGCTAGAAGAGGAAGTGATTATCGCGTATGCGCAGTCCGCCATATTGTCAACAAACAGACTGGCAAGAGACCAGGATGCCATTACCTTTCATTGGTCCATTTGGAACAGATTCAACTATCTTCAGCGCTCCAAATTTCAATAATTATGGAAACACCTACAGAAGAAAAGCCAAAAGAAGCAAGTTAAGAGCTTAAAGTCCCAGTTAAAGTTTTAAACTTTGTACATGTAATTGGTAATCAATTTGTGAAAAAGCCGAAAACCTAGCTTTTCTTGCTAAAACATTTCCGGCATTAAGTTGTAATCACAAATTATTAGTTGTGAAAAGTGCAAATTGTTTTAAAATTTTGTCATTTCAATTAGACTCTTTAACTAGAAGAAATGTTCCACAATTTATCATTAATATAGAAAAATCCTTTCAGATTCTACATTATCTAAACAGTGGATATTGTCTGTACCCTTTAACCTAGGATTAAATATCCTTAAGTGTGAACTAAATAAATAGATTAGGTATTAACCTAAGTTAACAAGGACCCTAGGATTAGATAATAGCAATAATGTGAGCAAGGTAAAACGGTAGCCTAGCTATAAGGCTACATATTAGTAAAATTTTAATTTTTTATATAGCCTGTACTCTTGAGCATGATTTAAATAATCCAGATTAGGCAGTACCTTAGACCAGGTAGCTTAGGACTAGATGAAGCATTAATCCTGGCTAGATGAAATAGTAGCTTAGCATTAAGGCTACCAATTATTAAGGTAAATTTGTTTTATGTAACCCATACCTTTAAGTGTGAATTAAATAACCTGGATTAGGCAGTAGCCTAGATTAGAGTGAGTAAGAAACCTTTAAGAAAGATCCTATCATGACCTAAGTAGTACCTTAGACCAGGTAGCCTGGGATTAGATTAAAACAATAAATCTGGGCTACACTAAATGGTAGCCTAGCTATAAGGTTACATACTAGTGAATCTGTTTTATATAGGCAACCCTATGTACTAGGTTAAGTGAGAACATTTTAAGAAATATGCTATATTGGCCTAAGTGGTAGTTTAGACCAAATAGCCTAGGATTAGATATAAATAGTAACATAGGCTAGATTAAGTGTAATCTAGTTTTAAGGCTAGGTAGCCTATTTGAAAGGCTACATATTAATTGGGTCTTATGTAGCCTGTATCCTTAAAGGTGATGTAAACGTAGACCGGGCAGTAGCCTAACTAGATTAAATAGGAATCCCTTTAGGGAACATCCTATTATTAGACTAAACAGTAGTTTAGATTAAATAAAGCAGTGGCTGAATATGAAAGTGTAATCTCACCCAGATAAAACAGTAAACTAGATTATAAGAGGGTTTTTTCCTGTATAGTTTATATCCTTAAGTAGGACTTAAATAAACCTAGACTAGGCAGTGGCCTAAAATAGGCTAAGTAAGAACCCTTTAAGTAATCCTCTATTCTCAGTCTAAAGGTAAATTATGCTAGAAGCATTAACCTAAGCCATATAAAACAATAGCCTGGTTAAGTAAACAAATTAACTTATAGCAGTTGACCTGAATGGCATGACATTCAAAAATTAAATTTCACATAGCCCTTGCAAAAGGACTAACAGTGTATAGCAATAGCTATATACTGATGTCAAAATTAACCTAAATCTAAGTGTGATTAAGGTAATATAGATGTTCAGCACAAATAACAACTTGGTAAATACAATATATCACAGCTACACTTGTAACCAAGTTAGCCTGTAATACCGAATATACTATCTATATAAGGATTACAGACAATTAGTACTAACTAGTTTCTAATAACTTGTTTTATATCACTACAGGGCCGCCATTATGCGGGATCCTCAGGTTTAAGTGTTCCGCCAGAGATTGCTAGGTTCGCTTTTTACCAGTGGGTACTACCCATGCTATCTGCCAGGAGCATAATCCTTGCAAAAAACAAGGAAAATTCATTTGGTCACTAGATATGTGTGAAATCTGTAGTATGCTCCTGGCAGCAAGTTTTAAGGATGAAACAGCTCGTATTAAGCTGTCTCAATGGGTCATAGGGTTTAGTAGGGGTGAGGAAGCGAGGGGGGGGATTATCTTTCTGGCAGAACTCCGGCAGCAGATATTTAACCCTTTTTCAGAATGAGATCTCTATTTGGGCCAAAACCCAGTAACATCAGTCCCCAGTACCTCGTAGGTTAACCCCGCTGATGAAGTGGAGGAATTTTTACTTGGGGGTGACATCCCAGTTAGTGGACATGAAGTGGATGTTGCCACTGAAACAGCCTTGCTGAAGCTGGAAGGATCAGGGACACAAATTTCAGCTATATATGGCAGAAAGTTTCCAAAAGGAAATCTATCCCCCATGCAGCTATCAGATGGTGAAGAGGACCTTTCCCCCAGAAGGGATACTAGGATCCACGTAACCCTGACTGAAATTACTACATTCTCGGAGGGGTACAGTAATTCACCCAGGACTTCTGCCCCTTGGTTAACATGCAGTTACACTTCAGTTGTTGAAGCTCAGTCAGATTGTACAAATTCCCCCAAAAAGGAATACACAGTTTGCGACATTTGATCAATTCTGTAAGGAAATTATGAGTAACATCAAAGATGTTCTTGCCACAGAACGGCAATATATAAGAGACATGATACATAATTCCGAAAAGGAGATTAGGTCAGTCCTGTACACCCTAAAGTGTAAGGATACTTCATCCTATAACCAAAAAGTTAGTGTGGATACAAATTCTGCCCAAACAAGGTCTGATGTTAGAATTCTGACTGGAAACAACAAAATAGCCAGCTCGGATTATGAAACTTCAGATCAAAAGATAATGGGGGCTCCAATATTCACCCCTAATGATACTGATAATCCTTGGCGAGATGCCTCAATATGCATTCTCTCTCCCGATGGTAAGTATCTAATTACATGTAATGAGAGGAAATGTATGATTGAAGTTGTACATGTGGAATTTAGAGACAGGGCAGCATTCCCTAATACTGTACAGAATGGCGCCTCATACAACCTTCAGCAGACATTGGGAAACCACTAAAAGAAATGGTTCTCCTGCCTGTGTCTATAGATTTAGAGCTATAGAAGACACCCTTTACCAGGTCAACAAAAATGGACTACTGCTATTTTGGATAAGACCCAAATTCCCCGATAAGTACCCCAGCCTTCTGTCCCTTCACTTTTAAAATAATTACTCATGTGAAGGCAAATTTTCAGAATTTTGTAGTGACCAGAAAATGAGAGACAATGGCAGAATTAAAGTGATTTGCCACGGTCATCCCTGTCTCAAATAATTCCACCAAGGAATGGGCAACACTTCAACTCCCTTTTAAAAGGAAAAAGCTCCCTCGAGATATAGGTAATAACCAGTTTGGGACCCCTATGAGAAGAATCTCAGAGGGGACAGCCTCGCCTCGGCAGAATTTCATGCAAGGATCCTCCTCCTTAGTATTATAACCTCTACCACCTTGCTGGAAGTTGCCACCAAAAGGCTTCCAGAAGATTCCAGAACAATTTTTGCTGTTGTGGCCAAAAGTCTTATGAGAACCCTATGGGAAGCACTCTATGACTTTCTAGAATGGAGCATAAAAGTGTGAATGGAAACACTGGAGGGGTCCAAGAAGTCACTCCCCAATGTGGCTTCATTATTACAGTCTTACCCCTTCTGTAAGGACCTGTTTGAGGAGTCTGTTGTGGCTCAACTTAATGAGCAAGCCTGCCAACAAAATTGTACATTGTACGCTTTTCTTGGAAAAGGGGAATTCAGGAAATAAAAAAACCAAAACTTCCCTTTACCCAACCAAAGAAAGGCTCACTATGACCAAAAATCATATAAGCCTTCAGTCACCCCAAAAAGTTTTCCTCAAAAACAGGTAGGTGGTCAGAAGGTACAGCTCCATACAAAGGGTCAAAAACAACAGCAAGGACATCCTTTTCACAGGGTCCAAAGACAGTCCTACAGGGGAGAAGGAAAAGCAATGCCTGTAATGCCTATCAAGGGCAAAGGCAGAGGAAGAGGTGGATCTCAATAGAAATTGTATGGTCGGGGGTCAGCTTCGACGACACCACAGACAATGGAAGTCTTCCCCTTGGGGACACAGCATTATTTTCAATGGGTTGGGGAGGAAATAGTCTCATCCCCCCGTCCTTTAAAGGGGTTCCTCCAAAAACCAGATCCCTCTCTGGAAGATTATGCGCGGAAGGTCCTGTTAAAGGGAGCCATAGAGAAGCATGCGTATATTCGCCACCAAGCACGTCTCTCCAGTGTCCCCAAAAAGGATTCCTCAGAACGAAGAGTGATCCTCGACTTATCAGCATTGAACAAGCACATTGTTTGCCAAAAGTTTCGAATGAATACCATTCCACAAGGGACCTGGGCAGTTTCTATAGAGTTGAAAGGCACATATTGGCACGTCCCTGTCACCGTTCCCTTTCGCTCCTTCCTAGGGTTCCGGATAGGGAAGGATACATACAGGTTCAAAGTCATGTCCTTTGGGCTAAACATTGCCCTAAGGGTTTTTACAAAATTAGCAACTGTGTTGTTTGAGAACTCAGACAAGAAGGAATACAACTAATATCCTACCAACGTGATTGGTTAATCTGGGAACCCACTGTTGTATACTTGAGTCGTTTGTTGTATAATTATGTATGTCCGTTCAATGGTAATGGTTGTTTATTGTTATTATGGAGAACTGCTGTTAAGGTTTTATTATATATTTATGGTTTGTACTGTTAACGTTTTCTGATGCCTTCTGTATAACAGCGAGTCTAGTTTCTGTAACTGAATTGTTAGTATCACCATGGATCCTTGTCTGGGAATAAACTACGCTTAAAAATATACCCCAACGTTTATTTGAACCTGGGATAATATATTACATGGCGCAGTGAGTCTCGAGGTCTACGTGGCGAAATACACCGTTGAAAGGAAGACTTGCAATGGCTACTGCATTGGAACTCGGTGAAGAGGCACTCCTTTTAACGAAAGAGGACATTCAGCAGCTTACTCGTGACGAGATTGTGAATTATCTCCGTGTTTTGAATGTGCCTTTCAGCCCCAAGGACAGTACAGTGAGACTGAACAGCCTCCTCCAAGGTGCTATTAGAAATGCTAAAAAAGGACTGAAACGGATGACGGAAGCATGAAACACGCAGGACGCAAATACAGGTTCAAGTGATTCAATGATGATCATGGTGCAAATGCTGCAACAGCAGATGAAACTTCAGGAGGATCGATTTTTGCGCGAGCAGGAACGCCGGGATCGTGGAACAGGAACGTCTGGGATCGTGAACAGGAACGCCGTGATCGTGAACTTACTGCTCTTCTTAACCGATTTGGATCTACTACCTAGTGGGGCAGAAGATACTCCTGGGGACCCCGTCGAAATATTCCTGCGAAAATTTCTATACAGCCTCCAGAGTTGCTTGAGGATGGTGTTACCTTAAAATCATTTAAAAGGTGGGAAGCCAGTTGGAAGAACTATGCCAAGTTGCAAAGCTGAGTGAGAAACCTAGGGAGGATCAAATAGCCACCTTTTTGGTCGTTTTGCAAGCCTGATTTCCTACAACGGGTTCGTCATGCGGTTGAGATTCCTTTAGACACGGCTTTGTCGCTGAATGAGGTAATTGAGCAAATTAAAAAGCATCTCAAGGACCAGCGGAATGTTACAGTGGACAGATACAAATTAGTCAGAAGAAAGCAAGATGCTGGTGAGTCTTTTGATGACTTTTAGTTGATCTTCGTGAGCGAGCAGAGGACGCCAACCTTGCAGATATGACTTCTGATGAGTGGATCACTACCCTCATTGTATCTGGTGTACGAGGCGAGAAACGAGACAAGAGCTTTTAAGTAAAAAACCCACTCTTAGCCTTGCTGACACTATTTCTCTTTGCCGTAACATGGCGAAGTTAGCAGAGAGAGAAGACAAGCGTCTCAGTACAGAAAGTGCCATTAATGCAGCCAGATTCAAGCAGCGTGGTAGAAGCAGGAGTACTAACCGGAAGGATTCACCGTGGATCACCTAAAGAGGAGCGACTGAAATGTCGGAAGTGCGGTTTCCACCTCACCAGACTGGCAGATTGTGTCCTGCAGTAGGGAAAGCCTGCCACTATTGTGGATTCTCTGGACATTTTAGTAAAGTTTGCGAAAAACAAAAGAAGGGAAAAGAAGCTGCACTGTCACCAAAATTTGGAAAGGTAAACACATGGCAGAAATTTCGTTTCGTGGCCAGGAACGTGCCAGTACTCCCCATTGAATTTCATCATCCCGAAGACAGGTTATCTTGCTAAGATGAATGTGATTGCTGATACAGGTGCCCAGATGACTGTTGCTGGTATGGGGATGTTGCATTCTCTTAGACTACGGAGGAAGGATCTGCAGAATTACGAGGAACACCTTGTGAGTGTTAATGGAAGAGACTGAGAATTATTGGCGGAATTGACTTGTTGCTGAAGATTGGTGATATGCATTGCATGGAAAATATAATATTTTGCAGAGATGTGAAGTTTGATGATATGTATCTATCCCTTCGTGCATGCAGGAACCTTGGTATTGTTCATGAAGACTTCCCTTTACCAGCAAAGAAGTTGGTTGAAGCTATTGATAAATCTGTTACTGCTCTAGGTCATTGTATAAAGTCCACTGACCGAGACATTGAAGTTATGGAAAAGCAGATATTGCACTTTACAAAGAAGTTTTCAATACCAAAGGGCAATTGCAAACTATGAAAACACCACCAATGAAAATCCAACTCTGGAAGATGCAAAACCTTTTGCAATATATGCTGCAAGGCCAGTGAGTTACCCACTACGTGAAGCAGTGAAGAAAGAACTGGAAGACATGATGAAACAGGGTATTATTGAACGAGTTGGAGATCGGCCAACTGAATGGTGTCATCCTATTGTTGTTGTTCCAAAGCCTGCAGGTGGAATTAGAATGACGGTTGACCTCACAGGGCTAAACTCCCAAGTCCACAGAATTGTACATAATGCTAAAATCCCACATGATGTCATAAATGAAGTTGTATTGATGCAAAAAAGTCTTTTTTTACAGTTTTGGATGCTGTTAAAGGATACTGGCAGTTGGAACTGCATGAAGATTCTAGAGATCTGACAACATTTCTGACGCCATGGGGTAGGTTTAGATACAAGAGAGCACCAATGGGTTTTATCAGCACTGGTGATAGCTACAACTTCAAAGGGGATCTTGCTATAGACGGTTTGGAGCGAACACATAAAGTTGTGGATGACATTCTTATTGCTAGTCGCACACTTGAGGAACACATACTGGATGTTCGTGCTTTTCTTGATCCCTGGAGAGCATGGTATAACTTTGAACCTAGCTAAATTCAAATTTGCTCGATCATCCGTTCGTTTTGCTGGATTTCTTTTGTCCGCAGAAGGGAGAAGCAGACCCAGATAAAGTGAGAGCCATTACAGAGTTTGCAACCCTACAAACATCACTGAACTGCGAAGTTTTATGGGGATGGTTAATCAACTGGGCTCATTTTGCTCGCACATTAGTGCTACTTGCACACCGCTGAGAGATCTTCTTAAGAGTAAAATCAGTTTCAGTGGTTACCAGCACATTGTGAAGCGTTTGAGAAAGTTAAAGGGTTGTTAACTGAAACACCGATTCTTGCGCAGTTCGATCCCAGTAGGATGACACGTTTGGAGACGGATGCAAGTAGACTGAAAAGGATTTGGATTCAGCTTACTTCAGAAACACGAAGAAGGATGGAAGCTCATCACCTGTGGAAGTAGGTTTTGTCGGACGTGGAAACAAGATATTCCATGATAGAACTTGAAGCCTTAGCTATCAAATACGCCATACTGAAATGTAAATTATACTTGCATGGTCTCCTCATTTTACAGTCATCACTGATCACCGCCCACTTCTACCACTTTTTAATAAATACTCTTTGAACCAGATTGAAAACGTAAAACTGCAAAATTTAAAGGCTGATTTGCAGAGTCAGTTTCAGTTCACATTGGAGTGGAGGAAGGGAAGTGATCATGCTATAGCTGATTGTCTCAGCCGAGCACCTGTTGATGATCCAGATCAAACTGAAGAGGAATGTGATGAGCGCACTGTCATGGCTGTTTATATTGCATCGGTTTGTGATGACAGAGAATTTTACGATGACGGAAGAGTTGTTGACCTTATTGTCGACGAACTTCAGGAAACAGCACGAAATGATCTAGATTATGTAAAGCTGGTTCATGCTATAATGGAGGACACCGTTGAACATGAGGATTCACCACCATGTGTCAAGCAGTATAAAAGTATAAGGCATGAATTATCTATAGATGGTGATCTTGTCCTGTTTGGGAAAAGGTTAGTTATTCGAAACAAAAGAGGAAAGAGGTTTTGGAACGACTACATGCAGCCCATCAAGGAATAACCAGAACAAAGCAGCGAGCCCGACAGCGTATATTGGCCAGGTATCACCAATGACATAACACAAATGATTGAGAAATGTGAAGTTTGTCAACGCCATTTGCCAAGCCTGGGGAAAGAAACTCTGAAAACAGACCCTTTGCCAACACGTCCCTTTGAAAGTGTGTCTGCAGATTTGTTCTACCTCAAGGGCCAACATTTTTGACTTACGCCGATCGTCTAAGTGGATATCCTATGGTCCAACAATGGAAGGACAGCCCATCGGCAAAACAAGTTTGTAATGCAATGATCAAAATGATGTCCCTTACAGGCTACCCTCAACGGATACGTACAGATGGGGACCTCAGTTCAGGCCATGAATTTCAGAGATTCTTGAAGGGAAGAGGAATCAAATGGAGTCCAAGTTCACCTCATTTTCCCAGTAGCAATGGACACGCCAAGTTATTTGTAAAGAAAGTGAAGAATCTGTTGACCAAACTTGAAAATGCAACGATGGATGAGCGATTTCATGAGGCTTTGTTGGAATTAAGGAACACCCCTAATGCAGATGGACGTAGCCCAAATCAAGTGGTGTTTGGACATAATCTCAGATCTTTGGTTCCATCTCACCATAGCGCTCTCATGTCTGATAGTCGCCAGGATATCGAAGCAGCAGAGATGAGGAGAGAGAGAAAGAGAGGATTAATACTACACGTTACAATGCATCGGCAACAGATCTTAAAGTGTTTATCGGAGGTGATAAAGTCCGAATACAAGACGCTGCAACGAAAGAATGGGATAGGATCGTGAAATCGTCAAGGTCGGACCGAGAAACAGATGCTATTTCATCAGGCTTTCATCAAGTGGAAAACTTTGTTGGCGTAATCGTAGATACCTTCGAAAATATCATGGCGGCGATATTAAAGAGGAAACATATACATCTGTAGACGAACTCGAAAGTGAAGGCCCAAGAAGAAGTAACAGACTGAGGAAGAACACTGTACGCTTTGTATTGTAAATCATTATTTATGTATATGTACGATGACTCGAGTAATGTTAAAAAAAAAAAAAAAAAAAGTTGTTGTATACTTGAGTCGTTTGTTGTATAATTATGTATGTCCGTTCAATGGTAATGGTTGTTTATTGTTATTATGGAGAACTGCTGTTAAGGTTTTATTATATATTTATGGTTTGTACTGTTAACGTTTTCTGATGCCTTCTGTATAACAGCGAGTCTAGTTTCTGTAACTGAATTGTTAGTATCACCATGGATCCTTGTCTGGGAATAAACTACGCTTAAAATATACCCCAACGTTTATTTGAACCTGGGATAATATATTACACCCACAAGAAAAGTGTGTTTGAAAAATCTACAAGCAGTGGTCAACAGACTCCAGTCGAAAGGTTTTCAAATAAATTGGAAAAAATCCTGCCTCACGCCCAGCAGATGTTTTCAGTAGCTGGGATACTTGTCATGGCCAGTTGTCTCTCTCCATCAATACTCAAAACAGAATAAGGAAAGATCTCAAAATATTCCTTGCACAGCCCAGAGTTTCCAGACAGCAATTAGAACATACAATGGGCTTGTTGCAGTTTGCATCAGTAATAGATCCAATACTCAGATTGCAACTAAAAAATGTGAACAAATTCTGGCTATCGCATGCAAGAAAAAAGATGCGAGACTGACCTTGTCAGAAGAATCAAAAAGTTGGAGAGATACTTTGGCCTTCGACCCGGAAGGAGTCTCTGGTGAAAGAGGTCACCATGACTCCTCCGTCTGTATGAGTGCAGTAGCATACAGATGCCTCATTGACAGGAGGGTGAGGACATTGGGAGGATCGTCAGGTGGCAGGGAGGTGGTCAGCTACTCTGAGGAATTGTCATATCAATTTCCTGGAGCTGATGCCTGTCTTTTTGTCTCTCAAAAATCTCAAACCTCCAAAAGAGACATTTTGTTAATTCTGGACAAGATGACTGCAATGTGCTGCATCAAAAGGTCAGGATCACATTCTCACCTGCTCTCAATATGGTAATGCCAGCCACCCTTCGGATGGCGCAAGCAAGGAAGTGGCACTTGTCTGCAATTCACCTCACTGGGTCTCTTAATAGCAGACTCTCTATCAAGGAAAATTACAGCCTCAACAGAGTGGATGTTGGACAACCACTCTTTTCAAACAATAGCCAACAAGCTTCCACAACTGGAAGTGGACCTATTTGCCACATACGAGAATCACAAACTTCCAGTGTATGTGTCTCTGAACTTGGACAATCAAGCAACAGCAAGAAATGCCTTCCCACAAGACTGGAACAAATGAAAGACAATATACCTTTTTCCTCCATTGTCCCAGATTTGGAAGGTTTTGAGTAAGCTTCTAACCTTCAAAGGAACAATTTACTTAATAGTCCCAAATTGGCCAAACAGGCATGGTTCCTCTTACTCAACAATGGGCGAAGAGATCAATTCCACCACCATCCACTGTTCTATCCCAGACAGTAGGAGGGAAAGTCATCTATGCATCCTCCTTTCTGAGCCAAGACCTTCACGTGGATTTTTTGAATACAGTATTGCCTACCTTGAAAATTACTCGCCCAACATTGTTAGGTACCTGGTGCAAAAACTACGGACATCATCTATCCAACAATACCAGTCTGTATAGAAGATATGGTTAGATTATATCCATGCTGAGAACCCAGTTGAGGTCTGCGTGGAAGCACTTTTAAATTTTCTCTTATACCTTTTTTGAAAACAATTGCCTTCCTGTTACAACAATCATGGCATACAAGGCAGCACTAATGGAACCCTTGCTTTATGGATTCGGTATTGACTCTAGTATAGAAATTGTCACTTCCCTTCTCTGGTCTTTTGCACTGTAAAGACCTGCTCCCGAAAAGCTTCCATTTACTTGATCTGTTAACCCCTCAGTTCAGCGGACCCAATACAACCAGAACTCACATGCTGCAAAAGATGATCTTCTTGATTGCTCTAGAATCAGGAGCTCGTATTAGTGAACTGGGCTCTCTTATACAGGGACAATACATCATGCAAACAGCTGAACATCAGTTATTATTGTCCCCTGGCCCATCATTGCTTGCCAAGAATGAGAATCCTTTAAGAAGGAAACCTCTTATTTTGATAAGAAAACTCAATTTAGCAGACAAGACATTAAGGTTTACCTAGAGGTCACAGTAAACATCCCAGAGGGTCCGATTTTCTTACCCTAGCACAAACAAACCACTCTCTCTACAAGGGCTGAGAATAATTTTAGTGTCCATCACTAAAAAGGCAAATCCACACTCCTTTCCCAGGTCACATGATATTAGGAGAGTAAGTACATCATTGGCCTTCTTCAGAAATCTCGTTTGAAAAAGTCTACGAATGTACAGTACAGGGTGGTCCTCAGAGACAGTACGTATTCTTAAAACATTATTGCCACGAGCTCGAGCAAATTCAGTTACACTGTGTATCAGTAGTAAGGTTAGTCCTGACCCCATAGGCACTACAGCAGAAAAGCAGGGGTCTTCCTGACAGGTGGGTATGCTAACTATCGCCAGGGGAAGGTGTGACAATATTGCAACCAAATCCAGCGTGCTTAGGGAAGTCACTGTAGAACTATATCCTAAAACATAAGTTCATGTTTAATTTCTTGTTCTTTGTTACCAAAAACTAAGGGGTATTTGGAATAAAGAATGACTTGACCTGGGATCAGAACTATTTTTTCTTTGGGTTGTTGGGATTAAAATTTGAGAGCTCAAGTGATTTCATCACCTGTCAATTTCTTTTTAAGGCTCCTTGAGGATGAAACAAGTGACTATGCTATCAAAAAACAGGTTTTGATGTACAAAAAACCTATTTTTGGTAGTTGCTGTTGAGCCCTCAAAACCCACCGACCTCCCTGACAAAAAGATATGGGATTTGGGTGAGGGATCCTCCAGCATTGACCAACAGAAAATAATGGTGTCCTGGTCTCTTGCCAGCCTTTTTGTTGACAATATGGAGGACTGCGCATGTGTGATAATCACTTCTCTTCTAGCAGGTTTGACGAAGGAAAGAACCTAGTTATAGCTTCACTGTAACATTAGGGAAAGAGTCATCTTATCTTTGAGTCCATTACATACTCCATCATATGTCATAGTGTTTATCATTACAACACAATACCTGGCAACGAGACTAGCTAAAAGAGAATTCTTTGATATTAGTTTGGTCACCATGGAGCTCTGATCAACCCATGGAAGGTAACTCCTTGAAGACTCAACAGCGACTACCAAAAAAGGATTTTTTCCTATGTCAAAACCTATTTTTATTTCATGTATGTGTAGGCAGTCCCCCGGTTTATGGCAAGGGTTCCATTCCTGGCTGCACGCCCTGCCATAACCCGAAAAATGCCATAAAACTGGGTACGGTGTCATAAAACAGCTTACAGCGCCTTAATATCAGGTTAATGAGCCAAGTGCCGTAAAGTCAGAATGCTGTAATCTGGGACTGCCTATAGGGCTTGATTTTGAAAACAAGCATGTAGTACATGGTGATGCTACTCTTTCCATCAGTCTCATCTCCTAAGGCCTCTGTGGTTGGAGAATCTTAAAATAAGTAATTTCACCATGAAAGGACATTGGGTCCCCATACCTTGAATCTTTCACCGATATTGTTGAAACTATTTACCACGTATTTCAATTCTGTGTGTCATTGATTGTCAGTTAACTTTTGAGAATCATAGCCAGTCTATCTTTTGTTTCACAAAAATGTAAACAATAAAAGTTTCCTGAAGAAATTCTCATCTGTGGTTCTCAGCAGCTGGCTCCCATAAATTGTTGGACTAAAACTAGATCTTTTAAATATCACTATTCTTGGTACTGTATCTGGGAACCATCATTCGGTTACTTCATTCTGCATGCTGTATGAAACTTGTCATAATTTAAATCATCCTTTATTGAATCATATCTTCCCAGACTAAAACATCCACTACTAGTACTAAATACGTATTTGATTCCAACAGTCTTGCCTTTTTGTGTGTGAATGTCAATATCCCAATTTTCTGGTTTGATGTCTGCACTAACCATGTCATGGAATTATCTTCTCAAACATGTAAATGAATTGGTGGAATTTTAGAAGTTTACCCCTGGTGTAGATGCTTTTTATTTTGTTGAACCAGCTAACATGAATCTCATGTCATCATTTGTAAGTCACCTTTTATAAGATGCAAATTGTTTATTTCTCAGTTTTTTCTGCACTGGGCTACTGTCCCTGCTGGGGGTACACATGATTTTATGATTTTGCCTTTCCTACTAGGGATGGAGCCTGGCTTGTAGTAGAAGTATTAACACTGTAATGGATTTTACAATTATTTTGGGAAATGCTTTTCTTTTTTAAATTAATTTCTGAATAATCAGTTTCATAACCTTTATTTTTTATTTTTTTACTAAAACAATTTAATTTTTCATATGCAATAGGTTTAAAAGAACACTCGATGGAATGTGTGTGTTTTTTTTTTTTTTTTTTTGTTTATAGAAAAAGTTCTGGGTACAAATTTGTATACAGCCATGAAAATTTTTCTAATACAAGGATAAAATACTTAATGACTGAAACCCCTAATAAGGGATGATAATGTAATAGAAGCAAAAATAGAGTATATAAAACCTAAGAAAATAACATTTCATACATTCACTCACAAGGAAATTACAACACTCATAGTACAATATCACAAAAACTTTCTGAATACTTTCTCACCCATGAAAAGCAATTTTGATGTTTAGATTCTGTTAATATAAAAGCAAAAAGATTTTAGTACAACTCTTCTGGGAGGGAGAACTATCTTAATTTTCACATACAGAATTACAGGAAAATACAAGACGCTTCCTAAATTATGAATAACATAATTCATAAGTTTTAGACAATAGCACAATTTGTGGAGTCTATTACATTTGTGAACTTTACTGGTACTTGTTCATGTTCATCACTTAATACTAAGTTCTATTTACAATAAATACAAAGGCTATCCAATAAATAAAACCCTGTTTTTAAATCTCTAGCTTTTCATAGCATGAGGGGATTAATATACTGTGTACTTAATTTGGGAAAAAATAAACCTATACAACATTTCACTTAGGCAAGAAAAATCAAAAGCTTCCACATAAGAAATGCATACTAAATGTTTGCTGACCAAACTTACGAGGAAACAAGAAACTAACCAGAAGTCAATTTTGATTTCAATTTTAAAAACGTATTTTCTTTCATGAAGCAGTTTTAATCGTGTCTTCTCAAAGGATGTGAAAAACTAAATATTTTAACCTTAATCACAAAGTAACTATTTTAGTAACTCAAAACCAGTACATCTTTATACAAAAAATACTAGCATGAACTAAAAACCCCAGAAAGGGTATATTCAAGACAATCCATTTATGCATATAAAATGTATCTTTCCTAGGTCTGTACAGTAAACAAGAGCCAGTGCAAGCTGAAATCAGTTGTTGAAACTTGCTACTGTAACTTGTAGTTAACGAGCGATAGATGGGCAAGTGGGGGAAATCCTCCACTAAGCTGCCATCATCAAGCATTTTTTCCTTCAGCATCATGGATTGATTGCATGGGAAAGCTGAGATGAGACACAAAGCTCTGGTCTGTATACTTAAGGAAAACAGAAATGAATAAATCTGTGATTTATTCTTACAGGAATACCCACCAACTTTCATGTCTGACTGACTGGCAAGTTGAATCTCCACCTAGAGATGGCATACTCCTCCTGGTCGAAACTGTGAGTAGAGAAGCAAACAACTCCTGTAACCTCCTGTACAATCTGGTTAGGGTTGCATGATTGGTAGGGCTTTGAGCCACAGTGAGTTGTATCTGAACACTCACTCTAGGAAAACTTGAGAGAACCAAGTGCCCTAAAGATGGTGTACCATGGGTCAGAGGGCAGAGCTGGTACCTTGGTCAGAAACAATGGAGTTCAGGTAGCTTTAACCACTACCATCCCCATTAAAAGGGAGAGTAGAGGAAGTCACACCTAATGACCCAATGGCCAACTGTGAAGTCCACCTGGATTGTGGCCCATTCAGCATGTACTCGGCCTGAATGCTGCCTTGCAGGTGAAGAAGGGAGAGACAGTCAGTTGTCCACTCCTTCAACCTCCAACCTATGTTATCCAAGTAAGTTAGGTTAGTCGTTCTTTTGTTTGAGAGGACCTTGGAGACTACACAACCTGTTTGGCAACCACTATGAATCCTAAAGAGAAGGATCCAAGAACTTGTGGGTGATTTCCCTGAGGTACAATCAGGTAAAGGTAGTCTGGTGCTGCCAGGCTGCCCTCAAATCTTGAAAACCAAACAGTTCTCTGAATGGCTAAGGATGGGCCAATGTCCCCAGCTGTGTGAGCTCTTGCCCAGACTGGATGACCATCCCTCTCACACAATGAACTTGATATATATCCACTTGATCACTTCATGAGGCCAATTTCCTGAACACCACCACCTTATGCCTCCTAGTACTACAAAAGAGACTCTGGCCCTTGAGGTTGGATCCTCATCAGATAGTGCTGCAGAGTTAGCATTGAGCACTAAAGCATCTCATCCAGCTCTCCTCTAACAAACTTTAAGAGGCACGGGACCAAGAGATTCTCAAGTCCTGTCAGAAATTGGTGGGTTCTGAGTTTGCCACAAACTCAAGTCTGAAAACATGAGGAATCCTTAGCCCTCTGAGAGCCTGATAAGATACAAAGGACTGCTACTCAACAACATGCATGACAAGGATTAGGCAAGCAGAACAGTCTTGAGGGTGAGATCTTATGTGATGACCCCTCTCAAGGGCCCTTTGGAGGCCAAAGCCAATGAGGAGGGCAAAACTGTTTAAAGCTATTATTAGTATGGACAACTTTGCTTAGAGAGGTTGAGAGGAAGAGAGGTCCATGCCTTTCATTCAGAAGCCTTGGCTCTCAGCAGAGTAACAGGCTTCACTATTGGGACTGAGGGAATTGTGTCTTGATGAAGGTGGTGATAAGGAAGTCCACAATCTGCTACAACCAGACTGAGAGCTCATGTGTGACAAGTCAGGGATTGTCTACTCCCTGGTACAAAGTAATTAATGCTACCTTAAAATGGGTGGCTAAAAGATAAAAAGTGGGCCAAACTGGAATATCTGGGTGCCTCCACTAGAAGAGCTGGCAGACTGGGATACCACTTGGCATGGAGCCAACGAGACCTAGAGTTGCATACACTTGGTTGATCACTTGGCCATCAGACTGACAAGGAGGACAAACTTATTCAAAAGTCTCATGGGCTGCTGGAAGGCATTTTCCAAGGCATCCTGGGGTCTGGAACAGAAGAGCAGAACCCTGTGTGTACCTCAGCAGAAGAAAGAATGGGAAAAGCTCAGAACAGTCCTCGTGTTTGTGAACGGAACCTACAGCAGACATCTCTACTCAGGGAACCCAGTGTCAACACTACCTATGGCAGACATCCCAACCAAGGGTGAACAAATACATTTGCCATTCCCTGAGAAGGAATGCATTCACTTGAAGGCCAACTGAACTTTGTTTCTGAGACGTCTTCTTTTCCATGTTCTTCACAACTTACATGTTTATTGATCTCATTCAGATCCACTTAAAAAAACAGACACCATTCATACAATAAAAGAGATGAAATAATTTTCAACTTGATGATCAGTCAGAGCACAGAAAAAAATTGTAACTTGCCGTGACTGAAGAAAAAGTGCTTGATGATAGCAGGTGAGAGAGATTCCCCCTCCGCCAAACTCACCTACTTACCACATTAACTACGTTGTTACCCAGTTTCAACAATTGATTCCAGCTAAAGCTAAGGCCATAGTTTCTATGCACACAGAAACAAATTTAGGATTACTTTGTTTATTACCTCTATGGCTAACTTAATGATCGTTTAAGAAAAATACTCCCTGGTTGCAAAGTTGGTGTTTTGCATTCCAAAGCCCTTCTCTTGACAATAAATGAGAAACTTGCACAGTAATCCACAACTGTCTCTGTGATAAAGGTTCTAAATAATTCTTTGACATATTTTCATCATCATATTTGATTTTGGTCACTAAATCTCATTTGAATCTAAGTGCCTTGGAACTAACAATTCCCTTTAACAATAATGCCTATTAAAATTAAAATGTAGGCAGTATGTGAAATTACATATGATCTGAAAAACAAAATACTGCTTCTTAAGTAATAGTAATAACAAGAAATGGTGCAAACAATAAATATACAGTTTTAGTCAAACCAGGATTACAAGTTATTACAAAACACTGCTATAATGCACGGAATTGGTAAAAGAGGTAACCTAATCCGAGTCTCTGCTCTCATATATATTATATGCCTTGAATTTATTGTTCATGCACAATCACTGAGAGAGGAATGTTACGCACAATCAAAGTAGTTACAGGTAATTTCAACATTTCTATTTTACTTTGATTTTTCCTCACAGATAGCAAAGTTACATAGAGGAGAGTACAGCACATTAAGGGAAGATTGTGCAGTAGCTAATTACACGCAACATATTTAAAATATCTGCATAATTACTCTTTCCCCAACTAAATCCTATAAATATGCAAGACGACGAGAGTGACACTATATAAAGGCCAGAACTTGGTTTGGTGTGGAAAAGGATTTGAGGCCTAAAGCTTTTCATGAAACAAATATTTATATTAAAAATTTTAAAATTCTAACCAATTTAAAATTATTACCAATATTCAATTTATTACATATTAACAACTTCTCATACAAAACCAGATATACAATTTATCACTAACTGATTACATTTCACTAACCAAGATCAACTAGAAGCTATGAGAACAAATACATTCTAAATTTATTAACACAAATGGCCAACATTAGTCTTCAGTTATTTTTTCCCTTCTAAAAATCATAGCCTGATACTCTTCTGCAAAATACGGTAATAATCAGTCATTCAATGTGATGATATCATTATGATACTGTATATATATATATATATCTATTTTCCTTTAAAAATTAACAAGATGCATAAGAATATAAAACAGCATAAAAACCAAGCAGACATTAGGTAACTTCATTTTGTTATTTTCATATTTATGAAAATAACAAAATGAAGTTACCTATAAAAATTTTGCAAATAAAAATCAAATATATCTAATTTGCTTGCACTATATGAAATGTATGCAGCTAATAAGGGGTTAAAAATAAGGATCAGGATATCTTGAACAAGAACTGTACAATGCTATGTTTGTAACAAGAAAAAGCAACACTGAACCCACCCAACCATTTTCATCTGAGGTTTTAATTAGAATGGTCTGACAGATGGAACTCAGATTTTAAAGTCAGAAAAATAATCAATACTTTGTAATTCTTTACTTTAAATAGATCATCAAACCTAGAGAAAACTTTCATACAGATGGCTAAAAGCTTTGTCAAAATCTGTACTTTAGAAATTAAATTATCAGTAATCAAAAATTTAAAAATGTTCACAAAACACACATATTATGATAAGATTTTGGTGTAAATAAATCAAGCCAAAAGTAATAATTTCTGACAGCTTCCTTCCAAGTTTAAATTCCTTGATAATACTACTAATAGTATTTCTAGTATAATCCTTGACTTATTGTACAGTAGATGATAATGACTTTGCACTATTATTATTAATTATTAGAGTATCCAGGGCACTAAAACAATTCTGTAAGCATACAGAATAAGACCACAACACCACAAGCACTAAAGAATTTAAGTAATTATATATGGTTGTATATATAACGACTCCAACAAATGCTGCATTTGTGCTTCAGCATAAGGCAAGATCATCATTTCAAATTCAAAACTCTCAACAGCCAAACCTCTAGCTCTGCAGTAAAGACTTGGTTCCAAGCTCCTATACATTTTAACTTGGAAGACATCCATACATTCACATATGAACACTAACCCAAGAAGTGTTGATGAAACTAACAAAATACAAAGTATACTATTATAAAATGAATTAATGAATATAATGGTTTATTTATAATTCATTATAACAAAATTTCAGTACGATCTAAACACCTACCATGGTACAAAATTTCTTCAACCATATGCTTTAAAATTACAATTATACAAACTTATGTAGCCTTCAGGCTTAACACAAAATGTAATTAGTGAGAAAATAACATTGTCAACTGCTCTGATTACCTTCTATTCGTGTAAGTAATACTCACTCCTATGTTTCAGAAAAAAAAACTACAAAATACAAGGCACACAACACTAGTCTTCCTCCTCCAGGATCTGAAAAAAGGAATAGAAATCAATTTTATTTTACAAATTAACAAACCTGACCAGACATTAGAAAACGTCAAAGATAGCATGGATGGTTACTACAAGATATAAAATGGTCTATTTTCATAGATAAATTAAATGTTTTACTGACACTTGGTAACATAAATTTAAGTCTCCTGTATTCATATACAACCTATCTTTACCTGTGAACAAGTCCCTCTGATAACTTACATGGCTAATGAAAAAAACATATTTTTATAAGGAATACTGTACTGGCAGTGATGCATCTTTTGACAATAAAATTCTCATGACAGAAACCATCTGTCCTTGAATGACCTGGCATAACCTGTTACCACCCAATCCAGCATGAATGACCCAATATATTTATGAGTTAAAATCAACGTGTAAAATGAGCAGTGAAGGGAGGGAAAGAACGTGCATTCACTGCATCTGATTTTTTATTTATCACCATAAAGAGACTAACTTTCACATACCTTAAAACAATTTAGTTATGCAAATACTGCAACTGCATAAACATAACTGCTCTATTAAATAAGAAAACTTTTTCCCAATTTCTACCACAGTCTGGTCAAGTTTAAATAGTCAGTGTCACCTGATCTGTGCTTAAAATATGTCTTCAATAAACATTATGTCATGGTAACACTGCTAATTGGCTTAATTCCATCTTATTCAAATGTATTCAATTAGACTTTGAATTCCTACCAAAGCACTTCAAACGTAGACACGGGATTATAAACAAAACATGCAAAAATAATGAACAATACATCAATCCTTTTGAGCTACTACTGATAATACTGGAGCTATAATGATATAAAAACTAAGTCCTAGTAAGAAATACAGGTGAACGTATACAAACTACCAGAGAAAGAGGGGGCTGCGGGAAATTATCTAACTTGACATTTGGAATCAGAGCTTTGGCTGTAACTGAGTAATCACTTTTACTCCAATTCATGCACTGTGGCAATCAGCACTCATCTAATGTACAAATTTCTTCCTTTTAATATGGCAATATATACTATGCAAGCATCCTTTAAAATACATAAAATTATTGTAAATATGGCAAAAGGCTTGACTGCACAATATTTCTTTTACTAGCGATTGTTATAAGCATTTCATAAATGACAACCTCTATAATAGAAAACACAGTACTGTAGTACTACGGGATATATACTTATAAGTATATATCTGTCATACTACCAATGTCTAACATACATGTTTCAGTTACAATTTTTTCTTCGTAATTTTTTCTTTAATTGATTGAAGTCATTATGTCGTCAATGAATTTTATAACATGACAGACCTGGTCAGAACTTATAAAATTCCTTGCTATTCCAATTGTTGCATATTTGTTATTGTCTTTCTTTCAAGCCAATCTCAATAAATAACATTCCTTATATTACTTTTGTTATGAAACTAAGTAGAAATCATGTCAACAGAGTAAAGTGGGTCAGACATAGCTATAGACCACTGGGTGGGGAAGGTAATGATACAGCAGGTCTTTAAAATACTGGCAAAAATAGAGGACTCATTATTCATAAAGACGAGATGTATTTTATAGAAACCATGAGTATCGATGTATAAAATGTTGCATAAAGGTTGGTTTAAAATGCAAAATCATGTATTATCAATGTACAGTACTTTTCCTAATGAAGCTAAGCATTCAAAATATTGTCTTGTGAGTTTAGCTTTTCCAGCGATGCTATAAGGTGCACCTCATTTCTAATGAGTTTTAAAATACGTTTCTGAAATTTATCACATTCAGTAATTTATTTACTACAACCCCGAAAACCGTATAACCATCGCCTGTCTCTGACTTCCAGTATTGGTCTATTATTTTGTTGACAATGATGGACATTATGACTGGCAAGGCTGGTGTGAGGTAAAATCATCATAGGCCTACATACAAGAATGCATTCCCTCTTCTCTGTTAATAAATACAGCATACGCTCTTCATCATTGAAGTGTTTGTAAATCCAAACAAGGGAAATAAAAAAATTTATAGTTGGATGCACATTGCCTAACTGAAAATCTTACATACTTTTGATAAGCACAAAGTTGTGAAAAGGTAGGATACGGTATATTCTTTAATGTTACAATTTTTATATGGAAAGTAACAAATTATGTCAATTTTCAATAGTTTAAAAAAATATGTTAAGGCCTAATCCTATATTAAGATGCTTTAAGACAACGGGATTTCCGTTATTTCTCTCTCTTTGTTGAGATGCTTTTCTGTCTGAGGGGTTTGGTTAACTACACAACCTGCTGAACTACCAAACAAGTCCCAAGGAAAATGTAACCAAGGACTAGTGGATCAGTCCTTTTGGCAGAATGAGATGAAGGTGGTACAGCATCATACACCTGCCTTGACTATCTGTGCTATCAAAAGGTACTCTGAATTGCAAGGAAGTCTAAGAGGTTAGGTCCTTCTTAGGTAGTACCTCACGGCTTGCACCGGGCATAAAAGCTCTCCTCCTGATCACCACAAACAAAGTACCCGAGAAAGGAAACTGTGAAACTCTTGTATCTCTTATCAAGAACTGCCAGGTCCTGGGTTTCTGCCACAAACTCAAGAATGAAAGAGAATGCAAGGTTCCCAAACCTCCAAGCGCTGGACAAGATACGAAAGACATTCAACTTGTCCATACACTTTGTTGAGGCTAAGGTTAGCAGGAAGACTGTCTTGAGTGTAAGATCTCAGTCTGAGGCCTCCCCTAAGGGGCCATATGGTGCCTGAATAAGACTGTGGAGGAGTTACATACCACTCTGAAGGAAGAAGCTCAGGAAGGGGGGGCAAGACTGCTTGAACTCCTCATTAGCACAGATAACTCCACTGAAGCAGACAGATTTATGATCTTCAGTCTGACAACCTGGATTAAGGCAGACCAATAACCTTTTACAGCAGAGATAGAGAGGAGCCTGTCTCATAATGCAGACAGAGAGGAGCTTGTCTCAACAAAGGTAGACATAAAAGTCCACAATCTCCTGAAATCTGACTGGAGAGACCCATCCAAGACACCAATCACATATGATGTACATGCCAAAGCTCTTCATAGGTGCCCATACATCTGCACAGCCCTGGAAAAACTTCTTTCTTGCAGTTGTTGGAAACCTCAAAGTTTGCAGTTGGAGGGTTTGTACTGACTGATGACAACTATGAAAGCGTGGCTGATGAAATAAAAGTAGCCCATGGGGGAATCTCTCTGAAAACCTCAACTATGACAGCCAGCAGATCAGGAAACCACTCAGCATGGGGCCAACAAGGAGCTATCAGGTTCATTCTGAGCCCCAGTGTGACTAACACTCAATCATTTCGCAGACCAGACAAAATAAAGGAAAAGTATAAACATCCAGATTACCCCAAGGGTGTTAGAAGGTGTCTTCTTAAAAGTCCAAAGAACTGGGGACAGGGGTGCAGAACACTGGTGGGAGTTTCCTGTTTAGCACTGTGGCAAATAGGTCAGTCACTGATGTTTACCAAAGCTCAAACTGTCTTTTGTCATGTGAGGGTATACAGATCACTCTGTCCCTACACTACCTGCCTCTGCTGGCTGAGCTGGACTGCCAAACCTTGCTGACAGCTTGTTTGTATGCATAAAGGAAACTGACAATTCATTTGTTACCCTTCACAGGAATTATGTAGAAGTACAGATAACTCTCCATATAAACAGGTTCTATATACATGTTTTAGCTTTAAAATGGACTCTAATTAGGAGATAATGATCTATTTGCAGGAATCCTTTACATAAACACAGGTAAGAAAAAGAAGCATGAGCAAAATTTGTTTGTCTCTGTATTACTAAAGATGATAATGTACTATATACTGCCAGTATCAAATAGATAGCAAAGAATCAATTGCCCCTGAACTTGACCGCCCATTACAGGCAGTCCTCGCTTATCAGCGGCATCAGTTAACAGCATTTCGGTTTTACAGTGCTTGGCTAACAGCATCTTTAATCAGATTTTCTGCCACAGTAAGTGGTTTACCGGTGTCGGCAAGCAATTTATCAGCATCAGCAAGCAGTTTATTGGAGCCTGATAAGCGGTTTATTGTCACGATGTCGTAAATGCCATTTATAACCATAATTATTGGCGATTTTCGATTATCAGTGATTTTCAGTTATTGGCGCTCGCCTAAGAAAGGAACGCTCACCATTAACCAGGGACTGCAGATACCAGTTTTGAACACATGGGGAAATGTGGACTTTTTGCCTGATCCAGCAGCACAAATTGGAAGGAGAGCAAAGAGAATGGACATCGAAAACTTGTTTCCAATGTTCTGTTACTCATGTTCATATATTTATCAGAACCCCAAAAAAAGGGTAAAGTTTCCTGCTGTTTTGAAACCTAACCCCTTACTGCCATTTATTCTTGTGGGGACTTACAATCTATTTACAAGACTTCAATTTACATGATGTCTTTAGAAACATATCCCCACTGTTAATGAGTTATCTGTATTTGAATTTTGAGTTGTTTTTATTTCTTTCCTTATCCCCATTTGTTATTTTCAGTATTTGGAGAGAATTTTAATTTAATCCCTAGTACATTGCACCGGTAAATTACTAAGTTGGACTTTTTTTTTTTTTTTACTCCAAACTGTCTTCTATGTGTGTAAACATTAAGTTCGTTCAAAATGGAATTTATTTTCTTTTCAGCATACTGTATTCACGTACAGTATTTAGCTTATTCTCTTGTTCTCAAGAAGAGCTGTGCATCTTATTTTTTACGCACAGTTAAAAAGATTGTTTGTGGTGGTCAAACCCCCAGGATACTGCACATCTGCTTGATATATTTTTGCCCAGGCCTCAGTATACTTGTCTTCCCTGGATACAGACCTTCCTCCTCTTTGTATGTACTTTTGAGGAACTTGAAAAGTAAAAAGTACAAAGTATATAAAATATTTAGTGAACTACCACCACAAATGCTGATTAATTAAACATAAGTGAAAAGCAAACAAGTAAATACGTAATTTGAACAAGGAATATGAAAAGGAAACTTACTGGGCAAAAAACTCTGTCCACAAGACAACCTATGCTAGATGCTAAAAGTTACCAATGAACCAAACAAAAGTTATCAATGAACCAAACAAAAGCTTCATCTAAGGAAAACCTGGTTAGCGTAATGCTTGCTAATTACCTAGAATTAACCAAAAACAGCACAGCCAAAACTTACCAATCAGACAACAAATGCAATGTAAGCAAACCTAACACTAAACCTGAAGGCGATTGGCAGTTGTTGCACTCCTCTTCAGACAAAATATGTCAGTATTTCCATAAATATCTGGAAAGCTACCACCCATATTAAGTAAAAATCATCCATGAATTTGTTAAAATTTTGTCTCCAAACCATGAAAAATATGCTAATCACCAAATTGTGTAAAACACACATCTCCAAGGAAACGAATGAAAGGTGGCGACTTCATGACAGCAGTGAGCACTCAAAAATTTCTTAACAGTCTCTTGTAGTTGCCAGAGACCTGCACAGTACTACAGGGTTTATCTTAAGATGGACTACAGCATCCAGTATGATTTTGCAGCAAAAAATGGGTTAATTACAAATAATGGGTCTAATGTGAAACAAACATTTTTCAAGTAGTCAAACATTACAATCACTACTAGGGAACCTCCACTACGCTAAAAAACTAGAGCACTCAGTCTTTGTCATCAAAGCATGTACCACATCACAAAGGGGATCAGGAATCAACATCCTCACAAAAAAAAAATATGGCATTTTCTTCAATTCAAAAGTAAGCAAAGGAGCCAGAAGAATTCCTTTTGGTAATAATTATTCTTGAACACCTTTCAATGTATCAAATATATCACTATTACTGCAAACAATGAAACAATTCTCTCACACACTTTACAAATAAGAAATGAAAGAGTATACACAATATACACAATAGTTTTAACAACTATATTCATGACATCCCACAAAATATGTGAAATTTATAATCAACCATTTTTATAACAAAAGAAAACCACTTCCAATAGCATGAATGTAGACTACCAGGTCTAAGTATTTCATGAAAAATACAAATACAGGACAAATGAGCCTGTCTGCTTGCGTAAATTATTGAGGCATACACTTTCAACACATTAATTATACTATAATCCATAAATACTAATTCCACAATTACTTGAGACCTACTCCAAGGAAGACAATATGATTTATGCAGAAAAAGAGAAAAAACTATTATTACTTTTTCTTGTACAGTACTGTACAATTATATAAAGTACTTGACATTTGATCTCAACCAAATAAAAGCACAGTGGAGTGAAAGTTAAAAATCTAACCAACCCAGAAACTTTTCAAATTTCCACTTACCCAGACTAAGGATGACAGGAGATGAGCTTGGAGAAAATAACAATAACGGGGTCTTGATAAGAGCCATCTGTCTTTCATTAAAAATCTTGTACTGAACTTTGCTGAGCTACAGTTTTAAGTAGACACTTTTTCCTTATATGAGTACACCACGTTAAAAAATTTTCACCTTGAAAAATCTCAAATTAGATGTTGAAGTGACCTTCCATTTTCAAATTCCAGACCACCTGTTTACTGTCACAGTTTTTAAAAGCCATGTGTAATCCTTTTCTTTAAATTTAGCCTCAATCTTCACAATTTCTACATCACATCTGTGTAACACATGGGGTCTTTCATATCATCTCTTACATAAATTCCACTAATGACATCACTTTATCAAAATGTCCCCGGCATTCTCTACACAGCCCATCCATTCTTCATGAAGATTCATACACATGACTTTGATGCACCTACCACTAATTTCCCATAAATAATTGTAATTACCTCCAATAATTGCAACAAAATAATCAATATCATATAAAAATTATTCCAACTTACAATAAAGGGTTGGTTAACCATAAACATAGCTTAACCCAGCCACCAAGCTAATACAGTAATGAGTAAATGAAAGGTTAACAACTCTACTTTTTTGTATATCAAAATATAGCTTCATAACTATTTATATAATGCATGTCCAGTATGAAAGTCTTTACTCTACAAAATACAGTGCAGCCTGATGGCACAAAGGTGCTTGAGACCATAGGAGTAGTCTTTGGTAATTCCAAACAACCTTCATCTTTTCAATTACCAAACATACCAAGGCAATACTCCATAGTTCAGTACAACCATTCAGGTATATAGTAGTCCTATAAAGATAAATACACTACAGAAAATAAAAAACAAGTTTGGCAGTCAACTGGGGTTTACTATTATTATTATTATTACTATTAGATACTTTAACCAGACTGAGGTCATGGATGCCGAAATAAAGTACAATTCATAATTAGGTAAAAACAAGCACTGCAGTTTTACAAGAAACAAATCTGGCAATAAAAGAAAATTATCACCAAGGTCATAAGCACAAATGGTAATAATAATCACAATGTAAGAACATCAAAGGTAGCAAACAATTACTGAATGTTGAAACAAAAATGCAAACCATAACAGAGATAAAAAAAAATTTCAAATAAAAATCAACACCTATCCATCTAACAGTAGTTATTACGGCATGTCATGAAAGGTAATCAACCAAAACACGGTAAGACACTAACTCTAACATAACCACCAAGCAAAAAATACAGACAAGAATAACTGAAGAGAAATAATGGGCAAATTATAGACAGTAACACGGGAGTAACTGGCAAAGCACCATAAAGCAAAGTAAACAACAACAGAAATAAAAGATTTTAATTTCCCAACCTGAATATGCTTAGGAGTTCCTGATACTGTTGTAACTTACAACCAGACAAAAGTAGAACAAGACTGAGAGTTACTATAAACAGATGGATCAAAGGTGCCATGTACCTGTCACTCGGTGGTTGACTTATATTTTTCTTCAACAGTTACTCTTGAAATAGGTAATCCTCTGAATACATGATTCTGTGACTTTGCTGCCTTCTCATGGAAAACCCTCTTACTCTAATTTCAATTCAAGTTCTGCTACTGTGTTTTCTGACTCTACCTTTCTACATTTAAGAGGCAGGTTTCATTTCTTTTTATTTTCATTTGACTTTTTGTGCAGAGACCAGAGAAGTGTACAAGGTTGCCCGTCCCCCTGGAATTTGCTTAAAAAATAAAGTAATGATTACATATGATACCAGAATATATAATGATGGAATTGGCTAGGCTAGAATAGACAAAAACTATGTATTAACATCATCCTCACAGCACCCAACCAGTTCTGAAGTAGGGGTGAGCCTATACAATCTAAGATCACTATCAACGAAAAATCATCAGGACATAAAACTGGAAAACAAATGAAACTTTTCAACTAGTCAGAGTTCTATAGGCAAATGTAGCCTACTGACATAATAAATAGTCAAATTCCCTATTTTTCAAATTATTAAAGAATAAGCATGTTGCAAAGATGATCATTGATGTGGTTATTTGGAGAAACAGAAGGCTCATAATCTTTAGGAATAGAATATATCTGATCTGACATGGAATAATCATACCCAACTAATAGCTATGGCTCAGAGAGCTTATGCTTCAGCAGAAAATTTGACAATTTAACAATAAATGGGGAGTGGTGGAAAATTTACACATTTCTCTATGGCCCCCCTTTTAAGAGAGGTCTAGTTTTTTGGAAAAAACTCCTTTAGAGGAGGGTGAGCATGATACCATCTCTACCCTAGTCCATTGAAAATTATACTTGTCCACAAGGTGGAGGACTTCCACTCCATGTGATGCTGAAGAGACAACCCCAACAGTGTATGCAAGTCCTATTGGACTCCACCTCTTCCCTTTCCTTTAATACACAGTCCAGGAGTTGATTTTTCTTCTCCCTGGAAGGAGCATTTTTGTCCAATTCAAATGGAGTGCTGCTGCTATTGTTGTCCTTTCTTTTGTTGTTGGAAGGATCCTATAGTAGTGACTGGAGGCTTGTAAGGGTCCAATTCTTCCTGAGCTTTCTTAGGCTTTGGGAGAGGAAACTCAGGATGTATTGCTTCCCAGATTCCCTTTTTCCAAGAACAACATATTTTGTGCAATTCTGTTGCTGGACTAGTTCAATGAGTTGTGCAGCAACAGATTCTTCACACAGGTCCCTCACAGAAGGGAGAAGAAGGTAATAGCGAGGTTACATCGGAGAGCGAAATGTTGGAGTCCACCAATGCTTCCTTTCAAGTCTAAATGCTTTAGTGTTTTGGCTACTGTAGCAAACATTGTTCTGGAAGACAGCTACTTCAACATAGTAGTAGAAGTTATAATACTGAGGATGTGGAGTCTAATATAAAATTCTTTTAAGGATTCCAAATTGCTCAGTAGCCATGTCCAATGGGAACTTTTTCCCCTAGAAAGGAAGGACAAGTGTCGCCCATTCCTTTGTACAACCATCAGATGCTGGGATGGCAGAGACAAATGGTTTTAATTCTGCAATTAACTCTTGTTTCCAAGTCATCAAAAAACTTTGAAATTCTGTCTTCACATGACCGATTGTTTAAAAAGTGAATGGACAGAAGACTATTGCCTACTGGAAAGGGTACTGGTTCTCTAAAATTGTTACTGTGCTGTATTTTCCATTAAGCTGGAGAAAGTTTGCTTTTATGGCTGTCACTGCTACATTAATAGGCAGGATAACCATCTCCTTTGACAATTTCTGAATTCTTATTGAAAGAGACAAAATGTCATTCAGTATTGTGAAAGGCCACTCTGTCCAGAAATTCTACATGCTCAACCCAAATCACAGTTTTCCTTTCATTAATGAGGTATTTTCCATTTAGGGAAAGGATGTACACTGAGGTGTCTCATCAAGGGTTATTACAGTATCATTCTTAGAGGCGAACATAGGCGCCTGTATTCTGGTTTGAGTTTTTATTGTTTGACCTGGTCATATTATTGTTACCAGTCGGAGCTCTGGGAGTGAGTAGGCTGTCTATTATTACCCATTCTGATTTCAATGGAGAACAAGACAAGTGATTCAGCTTTGTTTTGGGCATCCAATAACCTAAATGTTTTTGTGAGATAACTAACCTCTGCCTGGGCAGACTGTGAAGCCTTTCTATCATCTAGTTTAAAAGACAGGAAATATGTACACATCACACCCAATTCCATATCCAGGACAGCCTTAAATTCCTCTTGGGAACCATGAATAGGATATACTGACACTACATAACATGGTCACCCTTAATACTCCTAATGATTTCCTCCCAGAATTCTGAAAGTACAGCAAGTGGTATTTCCCTAATAGGGAAGCCTTCATGAACTGACTAAGCAAAAGCAGTTGTATCACTGTGCCAACTGGCACTATTCTGGCTGAGACCAACTATAAGAGAATTCTTTGAGGTTGGTTGGTCTGTCTTATGGAGCCCCGGGGTGACCATGAGAGTGTAACTTCTGTGGGGACGCTATAAAAAATAGTCTGAACATATCCTAAAACTTCAAAATTCAATGAAAACTTTGTAATTCGTATTCTCATTTTCACAATTCTGCTACAATTGTTGAGCTTGTTAGGTCTAATGTTATATGCTGTGGAGGTAGTTATGATGACCACTTCGAGCTAAGCGTGCTGGCATTGACAGCACTGCTAATCCTATCACACTGTGCTTTGAGCTACGCAGTTTAAAAAAATCAGTCCATGTTACATAGATTACAAAGTTTACCAATGCATAAGAGATCACACTTATACCCACAGGGAAAATAATGTTAGCTGGGAATTCGCAAAATTTATCGACAAGTAAGACACTGAAAATAAAAAAACTTTAACATTATTTGGCAACCGTTACGCTTAGTCTGAGATTTTGGACGATACACAAAGAATCAGGTGTCATCACATTTGAGCATAACTGTATATAAAATCATTATAGATTGAGTTTCAAAATTCTGAAGACTTCTCTGTCATGAGGTAATATTCTAATTCTGTTTTTCTTCCGTTTTGAATATTGTTCCCTAGTTTAATCTTCAGCAGATGAAACACATCTTAAACTGTTGGACAAAACTTGAGTTTTATCAAATTTCTTATCCCAGATCCTGATATTGATCTCTGTCACCGTTATTCAACTGTTTCATGTGCATGATGTATAGGATATTTCATCATTCAGATTATCCTTTTCATTCAGATGTTTCCAGACTATACCATCCACCACACAGAACCAGTATGGAGCCAATTCTAACAAATTTTCCTTTTCTTCTGTGATGCTCAATATCATACAGTTTTCTACAAGTTTTATTCCTGTTGTGACTGAACTGTGAATGATCTTCCTAAACCTCTAGCAGAATCGCTGAAATTTCAGAAGCTCAAACTAGATACAAATTCTTTTTTTGTTGAACAAGCTGACAAGTCTCACTAAATAGTGTCTCAACTGCTTCATCTATATTTTGTTATTTACCTTGGATTTCTTCGTTATCTCAAAAATAATGATAATAATAATAATAATAATAATAATAATAATAATAATAATAATAATAAATAAAAATAATAGTAATAATAATACTAATAATAATAATGATAATAATAATAATAATGTATAGGAAGGAAGTAGGCGCTCACTTTAACATGCTCTGTTAAATAACATGGTAGTATCAGTCAAACTGATTTTATATTGAGCCATGCCTCTTCTACATATAAGTCTTCTCTCTTCAATGCTAATGTTTGACAAAAGCTGCCTAATATTCATATTATGAATGAGAAAAATGATGTAGAAGCTCAAAGTCAGCAACTGTTTTCATAGAGGAAAAAATTGTTGAACCTTGAGCTTCTATATCATTTCTCACCAAAAATATGAACAATGGCCAGCTTTTGTCAAACATTATCACTGAAGAGACAAGCATTATAATTAAAATTGAGAAGACACAATATCAAAATCAATCTGACTAATGCTGTCATTTTAATAACACAACAAAAAAACATCAATAATAATAATAATAGTATGAAGGGAGTAGACCTTCTTTCAAGCAAGTCTTGTTAAAGAGAATGGCAGCATCAGTAGAATTGATTTTATATATGGTCTTTTCAATTCTTATTATTTTCTTCTCATCAGGGCTGACAATTGCTAATAACTGCCCGATGTTCATAGTCTGGGTAAGGAAATGGTTTTTTTGTAGGTTGTAGGTTAATTTTAATATTATATATCATATATGAAGTTAAAATTGGCGTGTGGTCGCCGTAGAGTTTCTGGGACTCGCAAATTAAACTTGGGAATCTCCTTTGTTGTGTTTCTAAGTGTGTAGTGGAATTCCAACATCCCAGAAGCTCTAGGCGACCATACGCCAATTTTAACTTCATATATACGATATGATATTAAAATTAACCTAAAAACCAACTTCAAAACATTTGCCAGTTATTAGCAAATATCAGCCCTGATGAGAAGAAAATAAGAAGAACATTTCCCCCGGCCGGCGGTTTACGTTAGCTTTTCAAATATATTCATCAGAAATTATGACGCATGTTCGGGGTTACGACGCGTCACGACGATCCGACGGAAGAAATATGGCCCCAAAATGGCAGAATAATCATAATTTGAAGGTTTTTTTATGTAAAACTCAATAATTGAGTTTACATCGTTTTCAATGCACCCAGAGCATTAAAAAAGGTTTTCTTATGATTTTTGACGATTTTCGACGAATGATGCTGCCATTCGCCTTATAAAATCAATTCCAATGATGCTACCATTCTCTTTAATAATAATAATAATAATAATAATGACTGCCATCCAAACAATAACATATCTCCTCTAAATTGGCTGTGATAATTCCCAAAGCAGTGACAGCAAGCTTCACTAGCAATTTACAAAAAGCATATTAAAATGAATGCAACATTATTAACACCAATGCCATAGTTTTTGGAAGGTCCTGCAACCTCACATGGTCTGCAAATACATTTTTTTGGCTTTACGTTCACCAAACACTGAATTGTAGTCCTCCCTTACTACTTAGGTTGCCAATTTTCTATAAACACTGTGCATCTGTAAATGTACTAAACAAATCACATGGCAATTGTTATGTTTTCACTCTCACATAATTCTACATACTTGTGACCACATTATATGTTGGCATTTTAAAAATTATTATGGTTCTTGAAGGACCATATGCATCACCCTGTCAAATGGTATCTTTACAAATTCTTAACACTAAGCTCATTTGAAATAATTATACTCCTATGGACGTTAATGAACACAGCCACCTTGCAAAGCCCTATTTTCTTTATACAGTAGTTAGAATAACAAAATCTATTTATTGAAATGCAAAGTATGGAAAAAATATTAAACATAGAAAGCAGGACTTCATATAAAAAGGAACAATCTCTAGTTTAACCACTGTAGATTCCTTTTGGACATATTAAAACAAAATTCAAAATATAAATCTCTTTACACAAAGTATTTTTACAACGACGACTAATAAAATAATGTAGTATAGCTACAAACATGAAGAGGAATGAAGAATTAGAAAAAGTATTCAGGGAAAATGAATATCAAAATGGCACATTTTCATGCTTTAAATTTTACCTACACACAAAAAGTCAGTCACAGGTTCAAGCAGCAAACTCATCGAGGCACAGTACCATAATCCCTTACCCTAGGCCTTTCCACAACATGTGACCGATCTCGCCATTTGTTATCTTCATCGCTATCCCACTCTTGACCTTTAAGGGCCTGAGTCAAAGCTTCTTTCAACTGTTCACAAAGAGTCTTGTACTCAGTCTCTTCACTGGCACCAAAGTCAAAATCAGCAACTTCAACAGAGTACCTGAAATAAAAGCAAATTTAAAACTATGGTACTTCTACTACTTTAATTTGACGGCACAATAGTAAAAATCCATTTCATGTGCTTTGCGAGGCAGCAGCTTCATTTTCTGGCTTATTTGAGTGGTCCATAAAATATGCAGACCTTGTTTAAGTTTTGCTATACTGACCACTATATTGCAATGTAAACTGATAAGTGAACAACTGACAGAATCCTCCTTTCATGAGTGACCCTCAATGCAAGATGCTGTCTTTCTTACATGCATAAGAAACTAAATGGACTGACATCAGGGAGCAAATTGTTTATTTAAAGAACTTGACTTTAGTTTTGTATGTATCGACACAAATAACAAAACATTCAATTTAACCCAGCTGATACTCAAGTGGGAGGTGATGTCAAAAGTCCTATACATTTTGTCCAACTGTTCCTAAATATTTAAAAAACTCAAAGGGTTTCTGATAAATGACAATAAGTACCAGTAAACTTAAAATATCTACAGATACCCTCAATAGTCAAGACCTAGAAAATGGCAAATAAAATGTTTTTGTTAGGCAAAAAAAAGTTTTTTCATACAAAACGGATTCATCGTAGGATGCCTTATTTCTGTTTATGAGTTCCCATTCATACAAACTTGTATCAGTATAAGAAAAAAAAGGACTTCCCCAATTCATATGTCCCATACCCTTGTATGCTGCTACATGCCATCCCTCACTTAGCTGTAAAAAAGAGACGGATAAAACAGTTAGTGTGGGGACTTAATTTACACTGTTTTATCTGCCATAGCAGCCATATCTTGAAGCAGCCCAGACCTCATCTCCCTTTCCACCTCTCTGAGTATGCATCTAGGTACTGTGCAGCCCTAGTGGTAGGAACAGGTCATTACTTTGCATGTCTGTTGTTTGAACACCTGAAGTCATGTTTCCCTGAAATTTTTCTATATTCATCAAAATAATTTTCAATTATTCATTCCTTCTGATATATAAATCTTTTGTTGTTTTCTCTTTCTGATCATTTGGTGGTGGTAATTTACCATAGTTCATATAATTTTGCCCTTACTTAGTGTGTTTACTTGCCAGCCTGAACACTGATTATGAATGCCTACCAGCTGGCAAACACATAATAAATGAATTTATTTGATAACAATGCTTTTTGGATTTGTGTTGGCTTAGGTTTTGTTACTGCTCATGATGCTTAACAAATACAGTAATGTTTTCCCTTATTACAAAACTAAGAAGTCCACACCAACCAAGTCTGATCTTAAGCTTCAATGTCTGAATTAGCCATCAACAAAGCATTTTCAACACTGTATGTTAAAAGTAAAGGTTTCTGATTCTTACTACAACTACTCAATCAGTTAATTAATAAATATTTCAAAGGTAATTTAATGTGAAGAAATTTAATTCCCCCCCAAACAATCACATAATTATACAGCAAACAATTTATAGATTTGATCTTTTTTGTTTATCCTAATAACCAAAATGTTACCAGAAATGCAAAATATATGTATTACTGCTGTGTGAAAATATATGTAAAATAATTGGAGAAGTTGCTTATCTGGATTTCATGAATTTAGCTTGGAGGCTACTCAATCAGCATTTCAGTAATGTAGCCTTATTACACACCCAGAAAATGCAATTTTTCTAATGGACCCAAGAGGCTACTTTCTAGTCTAAAGTACTAGGAACAGTAGGAAACCGAAAATGGTCTTCAAAGTTTTACAATTTGTTAAAAAGGCCTCTAATACATCTCAACATAATACACATTTACTGAGATATACCAAGTTATGATTTGTTTTTCTAATATAAAGAATATGCCCAATATGATACACTATTAAAAGAAACTCTTGGCAGCCAGACATAACATAGAGGGGGGGCCTAAGGAACCAGATGAAATTCTACTTCCAAGTGATTTGGGTTTTGCAATGGTTTCCTGATCCTAAGGCTAAAAGACAAGCTAGCATTGCCAAATTGTTGATCCCATTACATTCCTTCATAAATGGTACCATGTCTCATTTCTTTCAGTTATGTTCAGACCCAGTACTGAGATTGAGATAAGTTGTAAAGATGATTCTTGTTCTGCATCAATTTTGCTACCATCTCCTCTAAAGCCAGCCAGTCCTCTATGTAACCCTTCAGCTTCATGGCACACAGGTGTGTCCAGACTGCCACTGGTATTACCTCCAAATCAGGTAAAGGCACTTTCTCGATACAGTCCAACCTCCTAAATCCAGCAGTCAGTGGTCCAGGAACTCACATTAACCGGGACTATTTTGAATCAGCCGCCATTAGTTCTCAAGCGGCTATGAGGGTGGTGTCACACATTTCAGTTTTTGGATTTTTTTTTTTTATTTTGTAACTGAAGCTTGCTGAGTAAATATACAAGCACAGTTTATTTCCAACAAAATCATTGTGAAACTCAAAAATATACAGCATACAAAAGAACCGTAATTTGCATATACGTACATATACAGAAAACCCACCGTATTCGCGGGGGATGTGTACCGCAGCCCCCCACCCCACACGAATAGCTAAAATCCACAATACTAAAAACACTTAGAACTGCCTATCTTGATAGTTTAGACACAAGAAAAACCCTCTAAAAATGCTTAAACATGAGTATTTTAATAGTTTTATCACAAAATGTGCATATAGTCCTGAAAATATAAAAAAGGGATTTTGAAAAGGAAAAATCTATTTCTGAGGAAGGCCCCGTGTCACCCGGTGAAATTCCATACTAACATGAATTTCTAGGTATAAAATGCTAGATATACAAGAGAAAAAAAAGCTTTCAGGAATGCTGGGGTTACTACCCCCAGATCGAGCGTCTTCCACAAAGGAGACGTCGGTATAACCAAGGGTGAGTGAAAGGATCACAACCACAGAGCCACACTCGATAGACATCCCCATGTCAAAACCCCTCGGAAAGAGCGGTGAGCCGTCCAGCCCCACGCTCATCCGCCCGCCAGGCCGGCGACACCAGCGCCATCTACACTCATTCCAGACTAGCACCACCCCAGGCTTGGCATGTGCAAGTAGGGGCAAAACCAACTCTGGGAGGGTCACCGGGTGACACGGGGCCTTCCTCAGAAATAGATTTTTCCTTTGTCAAAATCCCTTTTCTGACTCCAGCCCCATGTCAGCCGGTGAAATAGTGATAGAGAATCATGCCAAGACTGCAAACTACAGAAAAAAGACAAGGTGATCTGAACAAAAAACAGGCTATGAAAAAGGATTTGTAATGATGGAAATCCTTCTTTTGAATTAATGACAATACCCTTCATAATTGGTGGACTGGAAAAACGAATTGGTTTTCATCTTATCAATAAGTTGACTTAACCACTGAAATTGAGATTGTCTATGATCGAGTGTGCGTGTCGTAAGTGCGTAAGTTCAACCAAGTGCGTAGTTAAGCTCAACTCGCACTGTTCAAGACATGTTTGGTGACTTCAGAGGGGAAAGGGATGTAGTTCCCCTTATTTTCATTTGAAATGCCATATTTCTCCCTTGTAAAAGGTATGCACATATCTTAGTTTATGTTGTACATGTTGCCATAACACTTAATAGTGTTCTTGTGTATCTTTGCCTTAATGTAACAGCAAATTACCGAGAGTTGTTATGGTAATGTTACGTATGGTTGCAACATGATGAGCTTGCATGTGGTTGCAGTGCCACCAACCGTAGGCTAAGATGTGTGATATTCTTCCATAATTTTATGAATATATATCAATTCTTGACTTCAATTCCACCTCTTATGCATGAAAAGCCAGGCTAACTGTGTAATGTAACAGTTAAGTTAGGCATGAGCACAGCATAGCCCAGGCTAAGGACTGCATGCTGTTTGGCACAAGATGGCTGTCCTAAATGAACTTTTTGTATTACAGGGAACCAGTCTAGGGCATTCGTATTACATGAACCAGTATAAGGTATCTGTACAAGAACCAGTATAAGTACCTATGTAAAAAGAAGTTCTAACAATTATGGAAGGAACATTAGGAATAAGTTGTTTACACCATGTAACCTACTAAGAAGCATTAAACAACCCGCGGAAGTCGGCGTTTCCCTCAACCCTAACTACAAAATGAAGATTCGTCCATCTACGACGTCAAGTACCAGTCCAAGCTAAGAGTAACCCGGGATTTATTGACCTAGGCCGGTGTGTTACACTTGTTTGGCCTATGCCCAGGATTGAGTCGTTATGTATAGGCTAGTCTGAGTTAATTGTCCTAAAATGAATGGTAGCCTCCAAATTTAAGCCAGGACAATTGACATATCAAGCCATGAGTAGTAGAAGTAAGTATGACATTGGTGAAGTAAATATCACACTGGTGACAGCGGTGTAGGATGTATTTATCTATTATAGATTCATATATCCACCCCAATGTCCTAAAGTTGGCCACAAAGCCATTAGGCCTGTATTTATTTTCAGGTGTGGTAGCCTAACCTATTGTGATTAGACTTATGTCACCCTAGCCTAAGGTACTATTAGCCTATTGTATTGTAGTTTATGTTGACTTTTTACCTGTAGTCCTGTATAACATAGCCTACAAAATGGAGGGTGATGTAGAAAGAGAAGATTTCTATGATAATTTGTTGTCTGCCATGGATAATCAGAGCTCTCAAATGCAACAGTTGTGTGATCAGCTCATTGACATGAAAAGGGAAATGGCTAATTTATCAAATTCTACACCTGTCACTTCCACACCATTCAGTTCTAACAGAGCTAATGGTGCAGACATTAACCCATTGATTACAGTAGACAGAGCAGACATATCAATGACACCACATAACCCAGCTTCAGCAGTGACACACAATTTATCAAGTAATACACAGCCAGTCATGTCCAATAATCCATCCCAGGGCAATAACTCAGTCGATAACCCTATTATTCCAGTTGATAATCATTCTAAGGGATTTGTCTTAAAACCTAAGGATATTATGATGTTGAACTCAGTCGATAACCCTATTATTCCAGTTGATAATCATTCTAAGGGATTTGTCTTAAAACCTAAGGATATTATGATGTTGAAGTTGTCAGAATTACAGGGTGTTGGGACTGATAACAGACTAGCTAGATTTTTAGTCAAGTAGAGTTCTGTGTTTCTGCAGATGTTGATAAAATCCAAGTAGCACTTACTTTTATAGAGTGGAACAAGAAATTGCAACATTATTAACTGCTGAAATGGGTAAAAGGGGAAATAACATATGTTACAGGGAACAGAATCAACACTTTCAACACTTTTTTGAAAGTCAGCTGAGCGTGATCTTAGCGATCCACCTTCAAAAAGAAATGAAAAGATTCAAACCCATTGGGATCTCTCTCTCTCTCTCTCTCTCTCTCTCTCTCTCTCTCTCTACGTGATTTTGGGCTCATCCAGCTCATCCACCGACCTCTCTCATTCTCACAAGTAATTAAATGGACTATTTAAAGAAACACAATCGTTCTTACAAAAATAGGTTTATTATTCAAATAACCCAACAAGAAATGAATAAAACAAAGCAAAGATTAAAATGCATAATAAATGAATTATCGAGTCAGATAACTAAACTCTAAACTGCAAAGCACTTTGATTAAAGAAGTCTCATTATGGCTAATAGCCTGAAATCCCCAAAATCACACATACTCCCAAATCAATAACTAAAAGTCATGTCCAAAAAAACAGTCTACCACAATTCCACAGACATCTGTCGAAAGAATTAAACATGATAGAAAACTCCCAAAAATATATGAAATGCAAAACACAATAATGGAAAGTGTAAAATGCATAGCCAAGATATGGCAAACGTAACACAACAAAATAATAATATAAAAGAGGTATGAATATCCATATTAAATTTCCCACACCAGTTCACAAGTACATAATGATCAGAAAGTCATGGTAAAAATCACAAGTTCAATTTTCTCCCATAAAAACAGAGATTTGAGACTCTACCTTATCTGCCGATTTTCAAAGCCTGGAACCACTCCAAAGCTATGACTGGACAACTGCAGTTCTGTCACGTTAATGAGCGATCAAACTCGCTTTTAGGGCAGATTTTGGCATAATCTAGATCAAAGTAATTTTTTTACTCACAAATGTACATAACGCGCCCGGAGATCACCTGATCGCCAATATTGCTGAGCTTAGCGCAGAGAGAGCTGAGGAATCAAACTATTTGCTGAATACAAAGATTTTACATCAAGTCTCTCGCCCTAGTTCGCTCTGACTCCAAACCTTCCACGATAACATCTTAAAGCATTGAAACTATTGAAAAAATGCAAAAATATTCTTTAAGAGAGCTGCCCAAACCCCATAAGAGTCTCACTCTCCTTAACAGCAAACTAAAACAAAAGCATATGTATAAAACATAACAGATAGGGCTTTCAATTAGCAATGTCTACTGCACTGCAGTTTTAAGGACTGCTCTCAACGCACTTCCAAAGTCACCACTGGTTGTGTTTTAAGTGATTCCAAAAGCTAATTGTTGATTATCACATCAAAACAAATAACGTCCCAAACAAATCTGTCAGTCCCCTTCCTTATCATTTGAAAATCACAATCAGGCAAAGAAACCAGACATACCTGGCTGAACAATCTGTTTCCTGGTTTTGGGAACTGGAAAAATCACAATGGCTTTAATTTCCATCATTCACTCTTGACTCCCTTTAGAGATAACATTCCTAGATAGACAATTTTTCTTCTAGAAACTCAATTCCAGCACAATTTGACTTTAATCCAGCGAACACACTTAGGACTTCTTTAACACCCTTAGATGTTCTTCAATTGTATCTGTGCATATTGAGAATGTTCCATGTACACAAACATTTTAATTTTCCTAAGGTAAGCCATAAAATACTGATTTTAACCAGTCTAGTAAATGTTAAGGGACCCTTGTTATCCAAAAGGCATCCTATTAAACTCAATGTCCATTTTCACATTAGAAAATGCTGTATATTTCACCTTGATGCTCACAAAGGGGAACCTGTAAAAGTCTGCATAAGATCTATAGATGAAAATATGATTGCATCGATCTCAACAAACAAATTTTAATTTACAGGATATCTATCTGGGCATGTTTTTTCATTCAATTTAGGAAAATCTACACAAACTCTGATGCTGCAGTCTTTCTTAGGAACTGCCAGCAAAGGAAAATTAAACGGAGAATTGACGATTAATATTGGGTGCCAAATTCCCACCTCTGAACTTCTTTTTCAAACTTGATTGATCTTAAAAAATTTTGATATGCTGGAATATATTTTTACCCTTTTTGGCGGATTGAAGTTCTAAAACATCTGTAACTCCTAATTATTTTTCAAAGCAATTATATCTAGATATTCTTTCAACACTTTCTCTACTTTATCTGAATACGTTTCAGGATAATCAACTTTAGCCAAGTGTTCATACAGAACCTGACTGCTGAACTGTTGCTCCTAGTTAGGAAACATATTCCGTCTCCACAAAAACTCACTAATTTATGCTCTTCATTAAACTCTTCAAAATCAATAAAACGTGATTTTGTGATACTTAATTTTTCACTGAGTCTTGATAGCTAACTAATTCTACTGAAGTCACGCTTGACTGTTTGAAACTTCATTCACTGACACCGTACTCACAACGGTCTTTGAATTTCAGTCGGTTCCCTCAACAACGCACACTTGAGAAGGAAACTTTTTTCTTTCAGGACACTTTAACCAATGTAGGGTCAGGAAAAGTTTGCAATTCAATATCTTCCAACAAAAATCCTTTGAAAGATTTTTGCACGAAAATCCACTCTCTAATGAAGTGTTACACATGTCTCAGACTGTGTCTTAGGTTTCTCAAGTTTTTTTCCTGTGTATATATGGAACAAAAAACCTGACTCACCTATTGTAATTGAACTCCCGTAAGAATGTTGATGTTATGTTGCATGCAAGGGGGTGTTCTAGCAAAACCATTTCACCTAAGGCTAATTTTCTGATGACCAAAAATGATTCTACTATTGTGTTTATGGGGTTCAAAATAAGAAATGACTAACCTAAAATATTCAGTTTTCAAAATGTACAGTCACACTGTCTCACTAGAAGGGATTAATTTGCACTCTGGAAAAAGTGAAAAAGGTCAGCATTTACTGATTTAACTGAGCTACCAGAATCAATGAAAATAGAAATTTCACTGCCATTAGAGACTTGTATCCAATTGTGTTCAGGTTCTAGTGACTCTAAGACCTGATTAGTCATTATCCTGTGTCCGAAACCCAATATAAAATTTTTGTTAAAATTCTGCTGTTCCTTTGTGTATCTAGAACTTGCATCATGTGGAATTCTCCTGTCATATCTAGAAAACCTCCCCTGACTTATGAATAATCTCTATTCTTTGTGGCTGGGCAAAATCTCCATCCATGATCTGAAGATTTGAAAGACTAAACAATATCTCACTCTGCAATTTGATTTATATGTCCTAGTTTATCACAATTAAAACAACTCGTTTTGACTGATCTCTGGAATTTTCTAGCTGATTTATTGCACATGACCGGGCCATTTGTTTCATCATTTCCTTCCAGGAGGTACTAGCATTTTTCTTTGGTTTCTCAGGTGGCTTTTCTAATAACATCTTTTGCAATGATGTAAAAACTCCTGTCAGTGTTTGAATTTTGATAATTTTTATTAATTGTGCAAACTGGAAAAACGAATTGGTTTTCATCTTATCAATAATCTTGACTTAACCAACTGGAAATTGGGAGTGTATAGATTGTAACAATCTTTCAAAATTATCTAAAGAGATATTATTTCCAGTTCAATGGAAGCCTGTTATAGATTTCTTTAACTCACCTACTGCATCAAATCAAATTCGCGACTGTATGTGACTAGTGAATCATTGTTCCTTTCTTATTTTCATTTGAAATGCCATAATTTTGTAAAACTGCACATTATCTTAGTTTAACTTGTACATGTTGCCATAAATTAATAGCAGTTCATTCCAAGTTTTACACCTTAATGTAACAGCAAATTACCGAGAGTTGTTATGGTAATGTCTCCTTTATCCAACAGAAATGATTTGCATCTGTTAAAAGTGCCACCAACGTAATTTTAGGCTAAGATTCAGATAATTCTTCATGATTCAATGAAATTTATCAATTTTGGGTTGGCTTCCGTCAACTAACCCTTTAAAATTGTAATTGAAAAGCCACTTTATGCACCACAACTGAGTGGGATGTGCTTGCTGCATCGTCCGGCATTTTGTAAGTGATTATACGCCCTTGAGCAGTAACAACAAAAAAAGAAACCAAAAGAACACTAGAGAAAGGTAAAAGTTACCCCTCTAAAAGAAGAATAGGAGTTCTGCACAACTTACGAGAATGGGGTACTCACCAATTTGCACTGATTAGACTTGCTAACAGAAAACAGAGCTATGTGACGCCACCATCTCAAGATGGCAGAGTCCTAAATGAATTTTTGTTGAAGGGAACCAGTCTTGCTTAATTAACCAGTCTAAGGCATTCGTAATACTATTGAACTTAGTTTGGGTATTTTGTTAACCTATGTAAAACCAGTTCTAAAGATATCCAGATCTATTAGGAACAAGTTGTTTTACTCCCAGTAACCTACTAGAGAAGAAAAAAAAAACAACCCCTGGAGTTCACACGTTTCCCTCAACCCTAACTACAAAATGAAGATTCTTAGGTCCGTCTACGACGTCAAGTACCAGTCCAAGCTAAGAGTAATCCAATTAGTTTATTAACCTAGGCCAGTGTGACACTTGGGACACTATGCCCAGGATTAAAATCTGTTATAGGAACAGAATCAGTTAATTTTTTAAAATGAATGGTAGTGTGATCTTAGTGATCCGACCTCAGGAAAAAGACGTGAAAAGATTCACATGGTAACACCACAGTAGTATCTCTAAGAATGACGTCGTTTTCAAGCTCATCCACCCGACCTCTCTCATTCTCACAAGTAATTAAATGACTATTTAAAGAAACACAATCGTTCTTACAAAAATAGGTTTATTATTCAAATAACCCAACAAGAAATGAATAAAACAAAGCAAAGATTAAATGCATAATAAATGAATTATTAGGCCAGATAACTAAATTCTAAACTGCAAAGCACTTCTGATTAAAGAATTCTCATTATGGCTAATAGCCTGAAATCCCCTAAAATCACACATACTCCCAAATCAATAACTAAAAGTCATGTCCAAAAAAACTGTAGTCTGTATAACAATTCCACAGACAAATGGAAAGAATTAAACATGATAGAAAATTTCTAAAAATATTTGAAATGCAAAACACAATAATGGAAAGTGTAAAATGCATAGCCAAGATATGGCAAACTCATTGACAACAAAATAATAATATAAAAATTTATGAATATCCATATTAAATTTCCACACCAGTTCAGTTCAAGTACATAATGATCAGAAAGTCATGGTAAAAATCACAAGTTTAATTCCCATAAAACAGAGATTTGAGACTCTACCTTATCTGCCGATTTTCAGTGCCTGGAACCACTCCAAAGCTATGACTGGACAACTGCAGTTCTGTCACAGGGTTAATGAACATCAAACTCACTTTTAGTTGATAGATTTTGGCATAATCTAGATCAAAGTAAGGATATTATGATGTTGAAGTTGTACATAACGTTGGGAGATCACCTGATCGCCAATATTTTGAGTCAAGTAGAGTTCTGTGTTTCTGCAGATGTTGAATCAAACTATTTGCTGAATACAAAGATTTTACATCAAGCCCTAGTGCTCTGACTCCAAACCTTCCACGATAACATCTTAAAGCATTGAAGCTATGAAATGCATATATGTGTTCTTTAAATACATATCTTGGAGTCAGTTTAAGGACATACTGAATCACCACTTTGCTTGTTCAACTAACATTACGCAGGCTTGGCAGGAAATTGAGATTGAACATTACAGCATAGATGAAGCACCTAGAGCCTTTGTTAACAGAATGAAATGTAAATTATCTGCCTTTTAAATGAAATTTCCTAAGGATTCCCTTCCCAAAGCTGATAGTCTTGTGAAAAAGAAGTTGTATAGAGGACTTAGTAGTACATCCCAAGAAAGACTCAAGGATTTCCTTGATGATAGGATACCCTTAGAGAGATTCATTGAATTTGTTGAGTATGAGTATCATCTAGCTACAATAAGTGGAGATGTTACCCAATGTAGAGTTCTTCCTGTTAATAATTCCAATTCCCAACCACAGCCTGTAGTAAATAGTAATGCACATAACCCAGCAGATTTGCAAGATCTGAGGAAGCAGATTAGTGATTTGTCTAACAAATTAAAGAAGTTTAATAAGAATAAGGAAAACAATCAGTATTGTGCTTACTGTAAGGTCGGAGATCACAAACTTTCTGAATGTCCATGTAACCCTCCAAGAGTGTTTGTTTTGATTGTCACAAACCAAATTGTAAAAGAGGTTCAGCAGTGTCCAGGATCTGTTAAGAATGAATGACTAGACTCAGGTGTCAGGTCTCCTTCTATCCATTTGATGATAAACAATGTAATGTGTTGTGCCTTAATTGATACTGGTAGTGAAGTATGTTTAGCACAGAAGAAACTCATAGAAACTTTAGGTTTACATTGTAATCAAATGAAATATCCCACAACTTACTGGAGTTACTCAACATATTCTCCCTGTTCTTGGTACAGTGTATTTGGATGTTCACATTGGTTCCAGGGTGGTTACCCATTTGTTTTCTGTAGTGCATGATGGTTATCTGGACACAGACTTATTGTTAGGAGTCGATTTGATTAGGTCTGCACCAATGACATGGGATGATGCACATAAAATCATTATTTGGGATAGATTTATTTATCCAGTAAGATATCTGAAACCTAGGCCTTCTAATAAAAGGGTCAGACAGGTTAAAGTACTTCAACCTAATGAACCTCATAAAGCTCAGGTTAGACTTAAAAGAAACTTATTCTACCTCAGTATACAGCTGGTATTTACCCCTTACCTGTAGATGAACCTCCTAACACATTGTTAGAATTTGTACCTGGAATTAAGGAGTGTCAAACTCAGTCTGCACTGTGCCTTAAAGTTAATGATGCTCAGGAAGTCTTTTTGCCACTTGTCAATAATACTAAAGCAAGGATGACAGTGAAGGTTGGAACTTTATTAGGGTATTATAGGACAATTAGTGAAGAAGACATTGATCAACCAGTTCCAAAATGCAGGAAAACTAGAATTCAGAATGATTTAGTTCCTCCAGGTGTTGATGTTAATATCAAGTCAGGCAAGACTAGAGAAGAAAACCTTAAGTATTTGTTTTCTCAGCAAAATAATTCCCATCTTACTACTGATCAACAGACAGAATTAAGTGACATGTTGGTTGCAAATCACTGTGTTCATTCTTGAAGAGAAAGAATTAGGGAAGTTTAAAGATGTCCAAGCTCATACTGCTGTAAGTGATCCCCGGCCAGTTAGGTCTCCCATATATCGATACCCTGAAAAAGCCAAAACCCTTATTTCCACCATGTTAGAGGATATGGAAGAAAGAGGAATAATAGAAGCCTCAAGCGCGGCATGGCTAAGCCCAATTGTACTTGTTAGGAAGCCTGATCATACTCAAAGAATGTGCCTTGATTACCGTAGAGTCAACACACACCTCCAGGTTGACATTCACCCTTTACCTAGATTAGAAGAAATGGTAGAAACAGCTGCAGGAAACCATTATTATGCATCCTTAGATATGAAAGATGCATATTATCAAGTGGAATTAGATGAAGAGAGTAGAGATTTAACAACTTTTAGTGATGGAGTTTCACTTTATAGATTCAAGCGTCTACCTTTTGGATTGAGCTGCAGTCCAGCTATATTTTCACGCATCATGTCTAATATCTTGGCTCCTCTTATTAAGAAAGGGTGGGTTAAGAATTACTTAGATGATATTGTTGTTTGGGCTCCCAGTTTTCCAATCCTGTTGAAAAGATTAGAGCAACTATTCAAACTTTTCAGTGAAAGAGGAGTGAAGTTAAACCTTAAGAAATGTCAGATAGGCCAAAAGAAAATCAAGTTCTTAGGTCACATAATTTCAAAGGATGGTTGTAGACCCTGTCCAGACAATATCAGTGCCATCAAAAAAATGAAACCCCCTACTAATGTTAAGGAAACTAGGAGATTTCTAGGAATGTGTGGGTTTTACAGGAAGCACATTAAGGATTATGCTAAAATTGCTGTTCCCTTGACTAATCTCTTAAAGGAGAAAGAACCCTTTCTGTGGACAAAAGATTGTCAGTCCAGTTTTGAACAGATGAAACAAGCATTAATCACTGCTCCAGTACTAGTAAAGGCTCAGATAACTAAACCTTTTGAATTATTCACTGATGCTAGTTTAGATCACGTAGGTGCTGTTTTGATGCAGAGACAAGATGATCAGTTAAAACCTATTGGATATTTCTCAAAGAAACTGAAGCCAGTTGAACAACGTTACAGTACCACGGACAGAGAAGCACTTGCTATTGTCTTAGCATGCCGTAGATTCCATCATTTCCTTTGGGGTGTTCCATTTACCATTCACACAGATTATCAGCCTCTAGTTTCGGTCTTCAAGAGAAAGACAAAGTCACCTAGAATGAGCAGATGGGTAATTGAGATGCAGGATTACCGTTTCAAGGTAGAGTATAGGCCAGGTAAAAATAATCAGGTGGCAGATCAACTAAGTAGACTAGTCAGAGCAGTCTTTCATCAGAGTAGGGACAATTATCTTGGTCTGAGCAAAGATGAGTTCAAAGGAAAACAGTTAGAGGAACCAAGGTGGGCTGAACTAATAACTTTTCTAGAAGGTGGTAAATTACCACGTAAGAAGTTCCCTAGGGCTTTGATTAATCAATTCCTGTTGTATGAAGGATTGTTGTATCTCAGCGCAGATAAAATTGATAACTCAATTCAGTTGAGATTAGTAGTTCCTAAGGATTTAACAAAGGCAGCTTTGAAGTATGGTCTTGAATCAGTGTCAGGTCACCTAGGTATACGCAAAACAATTGATGCTATTGAAACCCTGTTCTATTGGCCTTCATTGCGAACTGATGTTACCAAATATGTAAGTGAGTGTGTTATGTGCCAAAAACATAAAGCCAGTAGTTCGTTACAACAACAGTTCCAGGAATTGCCTCCTGTAACTAAGCCTTTAGAGCGAATCAGTCTTGATTTAACTGATATGTTATCTGGTGCAAATGGTTATAGATATGTATTGACTGTTATTGATCATTACAGCAGGTATGTGAAGTTCTATCCATTGCGAAGTAAGTGTACAGAGGAAGTAAGCAAAAACTTCCTTGTCTATTTGAATGACTTTGGTGTACCTATGACAGTCATTCTTGATAATGGTGCTGAATTCACCTCAAACCAATTTAGACAATTATGCCAAGAACATAAGATAAATACTGGTTATATTACCCCGTATCATCCACAAGGAAACAGTGTAAGTGAAAGGATGCATAGAACCATGAAAACAGTACTGAATGTAATGTGTAAAGGACATCCTTATCAATGGCCTAAGTACTTAGGTGAAATGCAGCGTGCTCAATTCTGCTGTTCATACCACTCTTGGTGAACAACCTCACTATGTATTTTTCTCTTGTAGAGCACCCAGACAAGTGACTAGTGTGTTACCCACAATTGCTGATGATGTAGAAGACTCTGCCATTGCAAAGGCTCATGAAATAATACAGAAAACTCATAGAGAGATGGCCAGCAAGTATCATGCAATAGCCAATCAAAAGAGGAAAAATGAGAAAGTGGATGAAAACACTCTTGTATGGGTTAAAAATGAAAATGTGATTCCTAGCACTAGTAAGAAACTAAACCCCAGGTGGTGTGGTCCATATGTAGTAACCAAAATGTTTAGAGATGGTGCGAAATATGAGTTGAAAAACATGTTTGACCAAACCATCATTGAACGTGCTGCTGACAAGGTGAAACCCTTTATAGGACAAGAACAGTGGTTAGTAAAAATGCAGGAAATGGACAATGTCACTCCTGATGTAGTGAATGAAAGAGTGCAAACCAGAGGTGCTAGTAGTATTGTTCCTCCCTCTAGGTTAATCGAAGAAATTTAAAATTATTGTATTTTTTTTATGTACTGCATTGTGTATTTTTGTATTTTCTGTGAGGAGTATTTTTGTATTTGCATGTTTTAGACAATTTTTATATATAACCAGTATATTAATTTCCAAATGTATTCTTGTATATTGTGTTCGTAGATCATAGATCTGATAATGACACTGCTTGTTTTGTGTACAGGGAACTTGTACTCAGTTGAGTTTTGTGTGAAGAGTAACCCGTCCAAAAGCTTTACAAACTCTGGTTGAGTTGTTCAAGTTATGTGACTGATGTGTAAGTTAGTCATTAGGATGCTTTAAGAGGTATATTATCTTCAAAGGAAAGTTGTTCCTGCTTATGGTTGTTGAGTGAATGAACCTGCATGACGATGTAAGCGAGTGTTGTGAGAAAAATGATCATAAGTGATTGTACCCTAATGAGGAGTGACTAGATCTTAACTGAATTTAAGATCACTCTTACATAAGTGTTTAGCTTGGTAAAGTTATTAGGATGGTTAGGTAGAAAATGCCTTAAGGGTGGCGTCCCACAACTTGCTCTATATGTCTGTTAGCAGACCTTATTACTGATTAAACGTTGCAGTTTATATCTCTGGTTGAGATGGTTGAGAGATAGAAAGTATTCACTGTTTGCAAGACTGGTATTGTTATTATTAGATTTATAGTCTTCCCCATATTTTGTAATTTAAGGGATTGATTGTCCTTGATAAATGAAAACCAATTTCTGTAGGGGTAAAGTGATGTAATGATGGAAATCCTTCTTTTGAATTAATGACAATACCCTTCATAATTGGTGGACTGGAAAAACGAATTGGTTTTCATCTTATCAATAAATTGACTTAACCACTCAAAATTGAGATTGTCTATGATCGAGTGTGCGTGCGCACGTAAGCGCGAAAGTTCAACCAAGTGCGTAGTTGCGTAAGCTCAACTCGCACTGTTCAAGACGTGTTTGGCGACTTCAGAGGGGAAAGGGATGTAGTTCCCCTTATTTTCATTTGAAATGCCATATTTCTCCCTTGTAAAAGGTATGCACATATCTTAGTTTATGTTGTACATGTTGCCATAACACTTAATAGTGTTCTTGTGTATCTTTGCCTTAATGTAACAGCAAATTACCGAGAGTTGTTATGGTAATGTTACGTACGTTGCAACATGTTGAGCTTGCATGTGGTTGCAGTGCCACCAACCGTAGGCTAAGATGTGTGATATTCTTCCATAATTTTATGAATATATATCAATTCTTGACTTCAATTCCACCTCTTATGCATGAAAAGCCAGGCTAACTGTGTAATGTAACAGTTAAGTTAGGCATGAGCACAGCATAGCCCAGGCTAAGGACTGCATGCTGTTTGGCACAAGATGGCTGTCCTAAATGAACTTTTTGTATTACAGGGAACCAGTCTAGGGCATTAAGTATTACATGAACCAGTATAAGGTATCTGTACAAGAACCAGTATAAGTACCTATGTAAAAGAAGTTCTAACAATTATGGAAGGAACATTAGGAATAAGTTGTTTACACCATGTAACCTACTAAGAAGCATTAAACAACCCCAGAAGTCGGCGTTTCCCTCAACCCTAACTACAAAATGAAGATTCGTCCGTCTACGACGTCAAGTACCAGTCCAAGCTAAGAGTAACCAGGGATTTATTGACCTAGGCCGGTGTGTTACACTTGTTTGGCCTATGCCCAGGATTGAGTCGTTATGTATAGGCTAGTCTGAGTTAATTGTCCTAAAATGAATGGTAGCCTCCAAATTTAAGCCAGGACAATTGACATATCAAGCCATGAGTAGTAGAAGTAAGTATGACATTGGTGAAGTAAATATCACAGATTTAATTAGAATATCTCTCCACATGAAAATATGATTAGTAACAGGTAAGTATATTAATACAACCTTAAGAGTAGAATACACAAACAGGTACACAATGCAAATATAGTAGGCAAAATACATCCAATAATACAAAAATTACAAGGAGTAAATATAAACTTATACCTAAGAACAAAGAGAGACATTTACAACATGAGAAATTTATGGGGTACATGGAGCAAAATAAAAACAGCCCAGTACCCCTAAGACAATCCAAAATCACAGCATGTCAAAATACAATCACCAAAAAAAAAAAAAAAAAAAAAAAAAAAAAAAAAAAAAATATTAAAGGCAATAATAACATCAATTATGAGGAGCAAGGCAGTGAGGCATGATCGATCCAGAAGGGCAGGCAGAGAAGTAAATGAGGTAGGCGGGCAGGGGGGAAGGGAGAAGGATAAAGGATAATTAAGGTGGGGGAATGACACTCGCCACAGCCACTGCTGAAAATTATAGGGCTTCAAGTGATTTTAAATAATGGCGTTTAAACACTAGAGGTGATTTCCATCCCGTATATTTGGTAAGTTCAGCAAAATCCATATTATGAAAATAATTAGTGGAAGTAGCTACTGCACGGATATCATGAACCTTGGGGACTGAACGGGTTGGCTTGTTTAATAAAATACAGAATTTGCTGTCTTATAGCATTCAAAGAAAGAGTTCCACCTTTCTCTCTGATAAAAAGAGGACCCGACTTACACTGTGGAGTTCTTAAAAGGTAAGACTTTAAGGTATAGACTGGGCATAAGGACTGGTCCTGTGGAAGAGGCACCACCTTCCAAGGGGACCACCTGTCTTGAGGGTCTTCGTTTTTAGCTAAAAATCTATGGTCAGGGGAAACGAGGACTTCTCCGGACGGGAGGAAACTAACAAAATCATCACCTCTAGAAAGAGCCGATAGCTCTGAAATTTTGGCACCTGAAGCCAAGCTAATCAGAAATAAGGTTTTCCTTAACAGATCCAAATAAGAGCATTGTGAGTTGTCAATTTCAGATGCTAACTTAAGAACATCATTGAGGAACCACGTAACAGAATGTGGGCGCGTTACGGGTCTCAGACGAGCACATGCTCTAGGGATAGATGAAAAGTTAGAATCTGTAAGGTCAATCTTAAAACCATATAAAAATACCTTCTTCAAGGCTGACTTAGCTGTGGTAATAGTGGCCGGGGCAAGGCCCTTTTCAAACAATGATCTAAAGAAGGTAACCGCTAGGTTAGTAGTCATAGTTTGAGCTTCAGATGCCTTCAAAAAGGATGCTAATTTCTTGACTGCTGAATCATATTATCTGAGAGTAGAATCTCTCTCTTATCTGATTCTAAAAACAGAGTGTTAACGGGGTCAATGTTTGCTCCCTTTTGAGCAGCGAACTTTACAAAGTCCATAAAACTAGGGCATTCTGAATTTTTAAGGAAGCTGACACAGTCTTGGTTTGTACTACTTGGGTCAATCTGGGATTGGGAATCCGATGACGTCGCAACTTGAGTTCCTGAAGCAGAGGGAACCAGTTGCTCTTCGCCAATAAAGGGGCTACCAGGGCCAGTTGACCTTTGAATGACCTGAGTTTGTGCAGTACTTTCAACAACATGTTTATTGGGAGAAATAAGTAGATCTTCTCCCAATTGTTCCAGTCTATGGTCATTGCGTCCATGGCATAGGCCTGAGGGTCCAGGTTCGGGGCCACATAACAGGGAAGCTTGTAGTTGCTCTCCGTCGCGAACAGATCCACTTGGAGTCCCGGAACCTGGCGGCAAATCCAACTGAAAGACTCTCCGTCCAGAGACCACTCCTCCAACGGAGTGGTTCTGGACAGGGAATCCGCCACCATGTTCCGCACTCCCGCTAGGTGGGTGGCTGACAGATGCCAGCTGTGCTTGTTCGCCAGGGAGAAAATAGCTACCATTACCTGGTTTATGCGACCTGATTTGGAGCCGCCCCTGTTGATGCAATGAACTACCACGGCGCTGTCCAGCACCAGCCTGATGTGAATCCGGCTGGGGGGCAGATTTTCTTTAAGGTTAGAAATACCGCCATAGCTTCCAAGGTGTTTATATGGAACTGTTGAAACATTGTAGACCATGTTCCTTGTACTTTTTGTTTTGGCGAATACCCTCCCCAGCCGCTTAATGAGGCGTCTGTGTGAACCACCAGTGCCGGAGGAGGGAACTGAAGCGGGACTGTCTTGGACAGGCCGCTGACTGTGGACCAAGGTCGCAGTCTCGCCTTCAAAATTCGTGGGATGGAGGAGACCTTGTCTCTGAGCCTGACATTGGCTCGACTCCGCCACACTCTGTTTATGTCCTTTAATTTTGCTTTTAAGAGCAGGTCCGTCACTGAGGCAAATTGAAGGAGCCGAGGATTCTCTCTAGGACCAGCGGGATGCTGCTTTGTCCTCACAAATTTTCTGGTAAGGGAAGCTATCTCCTTCCGCTTGGACGGCGGAAGGGATAGCGTGTATGAGGACAGATCCCACTGGAGGCCCAGCCACTGGAACCGGGACTCCGGAGTCAAGCGGGACTTCTCTCTGTTCAGTTGAAAGCCTAACGACTCCAGGAATTCGATGACCATGGCCGTAGCCTTCCGGCACTCTAGGACTGTTGGAGCCCAAATTATCCAATCGTCCAGGCACGCTGCTAGGGAGATCCCTCGGGACCGGAGCTGCTGCACTACCGTTTCCGCCAGCTTTGTAAATATCCTGGGGGCTATATTGAGACTGAAAGGCATGACCCTGAAGGAGTAGGCTTGTTTCCCGAGTCTGAAACCCAGGAACGGAGAGAAGTTCCGCGCAACCGGGACGTGATAGTAAGCGTCTGAAAGATCGATAGAGTCCGGACCTAGAGCTGAGCTACTGTAAGCATGCGAAATTTGTCGCATTTTATATAAAGATTTAGACGTGACAGATCCAGAATCACTCTTTGCTGACCGGAGTCTTTCTTTGGGACAGTGAACAACCTGCCTTGAAATTTGAGGTGCCTTACTTTCTTTATTGCTCGCTTGTTGAGCAGTTCCGCCACATAGTCCTGTAGGACTCTGGAGGGTGGCTGGTAAAACCTGATCAGGGGAGAAGGGTCCTTGATCCAGCTCCAACCCAGACCTTTGGACACAATGCTGTGTGCCCAAGGACTGAAGGACCACTGGTCTCTGAACCAGTAAAGACGACCACCTACCTGATTGGTCTCAGTGGGAGGAAGCAGGTTTGTTTCCTCTACCACGTCCAGGTTTTCCTCTTGGGGCGGAGTTAGATTTGCCTCTGTAAGGGGCCCGACCTCTTCCCCCCCTTGCACTTCTATTAAGGCCGTGAAAGAACCCACGGCCCTCATAGGTGGGATTGTACGCCGGTGAGGAGACGTACGAGGGTGCAGCAAGGGATTGGGCTGGTTGGACCAGCACGTACTGTTGGGGATGAGCCTTAGAGGTGGAGGGCTGGGCCACTGCCGAGACCGGGACAGCTTGGACAACCGTCTGATGGTGAGGTCTCTTATGCCACCTGAAGCGTTTACCAGACTTGGTCTGGGAGCCGCCAGATTCTGGGGTCTTCCGCTTGTAAGCGGAGATACCCCAACGAGAGCGAAGACTCTGGTTGGCTCTAGTAGCCTTGCTCAGCACACTGGCTACGTCATCATCTGGGAAAAGGTTGGCGCCCCAGAGAGAGCTCTTCATGAGCTTGTTAGGCTCATGACGTATGGTGGCCTCAGCAAAGATGAACTTCCTACACTCTAATTTAGCCACCATAAAATCATATAGGTCTGACTGAAACCCTGCTAACAGGGATTTAGCCAGAACCTGGAAGAAGGGCTCTTCTGCGCAGGAGACGGCAGTTGCTTCTGTGAGGCAGACGGAGTTCAAGGACCGGCCTAATCTAGTTCGGGCCTCAAACTCTGCCTTTAGCAAGGCTTCCGGGAGCTTAGGAAGCTGCTCGCTAAATTGTGAAGAGCATCCAACTTTCCCACAGTAAAGGTGGGCAAAATCCAGGGATACCAGGGATGAGTCTGTCTCCTTAATTGAGGCAAAGGATTACCTTCAAAGCAAGCTCGAGCCGTAGCCAGAGCCACTTTGTTAATGCAGGGAGTGGGCAACTTATCACCTAGGGCAAACATAGTGTAGTTGCCCTTGAAAGGAGTAAGCTTGGTATTCTCTGCCTGCCACTCCGTAAGAGTGCGCAGGAGAGTAGACTGAGCCTGGTCCCTCGCAAAGATCACTGTCTCTCTAGGGACCTTGTCTGAGCGTACCCAGGCTTCCTCCGTCAGCCTAACGAAGCCTGGGTAAGGAGGCAGGAGATCGGGAGGGAAAAACTCCAACTCCTCCAAACGTCTCGTGCCAAGACCTTCAATTGTCAAGGTGTCTTCGTGCCGAATGGCACGAAGAGCAAAACGCCAAGGGTTCCCGACATCGAAGGGCGGGAGATCAGCCGTGTCCGGGATCTCATACTGTGGGTCGGCTCTGCCGGAGCGAGCCATACCCGCCAGTATGTTATCGTGGCTATGAAGCTTCTCCGATATTTTGGAGAGCTTCGACTCGACCTCCGCCGAGAACCTCTCCAGAAGGGAGTTCGCAAACGCCTCAGGGTCAAAGGCAGGCTGGCGAGGAGGGCTTGGTTTTGGTGCCCTCTTACTCGCGCCTTTGCCCGAGGTTCCTGGTTTGCTCCCGGAGGCTACAGGTACAGAGACCTTAGCCTTCGACGGGGGGAAAGGAGATGCTTTCCTGGAAGACGAGGACTTGAAGCCCTTTGCCTTCCATGAAGTCTTCAGCTTCAACTTGGGGACAGCTGATGGAGCCCTGTCACCCAAGATGGAAGACTTGCCAAACCCTGAAAAGGAAGATGCTGAGGATGATGGGGAATCAAATAGGGCGCCCGCCCCCGCAACCTCACTTACCTTGCTACCTACCACTTGGTCCGGCTCCGTATTCATAGGCTCCAGGTCCAAGTCCAAGGCGGCGACGTCCTCCGAAACCTCCGCGTATAGGATGTCCTCTTGGGGTGGCTGGGTCGCGTCCCGGATCTGTTGGATGATGGGGGTGGCCAACTCCGCTGGAACAGCAGCAGCAACCCGGGCGCCGGGGTAAAGCAAGTCACGCAATTTCGCGGCAAGGACGTAAGGCTTCCCCGACGGTACATTCCTTCCGAACCCAGCCACCCAGGCGCGGAGAGATTCAAGGGAAGACTTCTTTGAGGACTCGTCCGCCTGGAAGAGAGCAGGCAATTAGGACTAACATACTGTAATATAAAAGCCACGAATACAATATGAGCACTTATTAGACTGAAGAGACGTAAGGAACGGGAAGCAATATCTTACCGACTCGTCCTGGATGCTACCACACAAGGCGAAGCAGACCTCACAGCCATCAGGGTGCCAAACGATAAGGTCGTCCAGCCAAACCGCACAGCCAGCGTGGGTCCGGCACACCAAGTGCCCGTAGGGTTGCTGGAGGGAAGCGGTGCACCCTGGCTCCTCACAACGAACAGTCTGTAAGTGTAAAAAAGTACATGAACCTACCACTCTAAGCAACCTAAAGTAGGTAGGCCAGGGAATTTCGACCTACTACCGGAGGACTCCGGCGGGGAGAAAAACCCCTCGTCAGAGACGGGGCCACCAAACCATAAATTAAACAGAGCGGTAGGCAAGCTGCCTCCCGGCCACCGGAACACTCCGGCGGAACGGGAGAGCTGAGTCAACAGGGCCCTACCACAAGGGCTGCCAGCAATAAAGACGGCGGAACCCCAGGGCAGAACACCGGTCACGTAAAATGAAAATATAATACTAAAAAATATATGTGAAATGGCGGAGTGAGAAGCTCGCTCCGCCAGTGGATATATATATATATAAAATACAAGTGATGGTAACGGGGCTGGTAACAAGGTAAAGAATCATTATCTGGAGACCGGAGACATCCCTACCCCCGGAGCCCGAACCTCCCCGCCAGAAAAACTATAGGAGGGTGAGGCAACCGTCATCGCAAGGCCAAGTATAATAAAAGCCGGAGTAGGCGCCAATCAACCCAACTAAGGCAAATCAAACGGAGAGAGGTCGAGAACAAAAGAAAGAATGTTCAAAACCAGCTCGATCCTCGGAGAGTAGGTAAACGAAACATCAAAACAAGCGCAGCGCTACTGGGGACTTGCTCTGGGAGAGAACGAATCTCTCCACCAGGGAAAGCCCCCCAACTCGGAGAAAACGCCATCTAGCGTCACCCGCACGAGAATAGGCAAGAGCTGGCCTGAGATGGGGAGGGGGAGGGAGGGTTGGTGGGGTAGGGATGAGGAGTAGGCTAAGTCAGGCGAAAACAGGAGACAAGGGAAATTGCTTCACCCGCTCGACTGCAATCACGCGCCATGCCAAGTAAATTAATACTAGCGATGGCAGGACAAGCCTACCCCCAAGGGGAAAGGGATAGCGACCAAGGCCTCAACACGCCGACTCCCGCCTAGACATAGCCTAGGTCAGCGCCCGTGCCTAGGCATAGCCTAGGCTAACAGGGAGGGACAAGGGAAGGGTGGGGGAGGAAATAACAGGGAGAGAAATTTCCGTGCCAAAATACAACCAGGGCCGAAAGAAAGGGGGGAAAAAGCTATAACAGCCTGGAGGAGACACACCCAACGAACTCTACCCTTCGTGACGAAGGGGGAGGACAAAGGGGTCTCACTCTACCACCCAAACAACGGCCCATGGAAGGGACAGCAACAAAAACTCCCTCAACCTGAGGGTCCACCCCACGCCTAACCTACGGGGAGAGCGGGAGGTCAAGGAAGCAAATACCAGCCTATCTGGCATGAAAGGCAAGGGGAGAGACCCACACAACAATTACCCAAAAAATCACCATCACAAAATATACATAATATACATATCCCAAGAATAATGTGCTTGTGCAAGGTGCGTAGCCTAGCCCCAAGGAGCAGCCAGACAATCAAGCTGACGCTACCCCACATGAATTTCAAGGCAACAAAATACGTACAGCACCAGCACAACTAAATGATAATAATGATAAATAAGTTAACTCCATCATGAGAACACATCCCGGAGGAAGAATCCTAAGCGGGAAATGACGGGAACCCTAATAGAGGGAACCCGACATGAGGATCAGTAAAACATAAAAGAAACACAGATAAAAACCCGCCCAGGAAACACCGCCAGGATGAGATCCAGGGGGAAGAATGATAAGTAATATAACGACAAGGAGAAAGCCCAAACAGAATAAGCTGGATGGGAAATCTTGCGGTCGACATGGCAGGCTGGGGGACGCAGTGGCGTCATAACAACAATCCCATATAATATGAAAATACGGACTGATTCAGCCACACTTATCATAAAAATCCCACAATAAGATGGTACTTAACTTAGAGATGTTAAAGGTGCTTGAAGACATGCTTGAGAACGGCAGAAAACACTCAAAAACAAAAGCACAAAATTCTGGGTGACGAAGATCACGTGCTAGAAAATGGAATAAGTGTAGATGGCGCTGGTGTCGCCGGCCTGGCGGGCGGATGAGCGTGGGGGCTGGAACGGCTCACCGCTCTTTCCGAGGGGTTTTGACATGGGGATGTCTATCGAGTGTGGCTCTGTGGTTGTGATCCTTTCACTCACCCTTGGTTATACCGACGTCTCCTTTGTGGAAGATGCTCGATCTGGGGGTAGTAACCCCAGCATTCCTGAAAGCTCTTTTTTCTCTGGTATATCTAGCATTTTATACCTAGAAATTCGTGTTAGTATGGAATTTCACCGGCTGACACAGGGCTGAACTCAGAAATACAGTATTTTAGTGAATATTTCTCAGTGAAAAATACAGCAAATGGGCGAATTTTCCGCGAATAATGGGTAGATACGTTCCACAGAGAAATCTGCGAATACGTGAGTCCGTGAATAGTGAGATCGCAAATACGGGGGGTTTACTGTACTCGTGTATCATGTGATCATTAAAATTTCATCCAAAACCATGATTTCATCATATACATCGTGCATAGTGCAATACATTGTGTATAGTGGGATATGTATTTTCAGTATATTACACTAAGCTAGGCTTTCTATGCCTGTCTCAGTTTCGGTAGATACCACTGATAACGTATAGGCTACTAAATCTGAGTTAGCTTTTAACTAATAAATGGGCCTAGAGGCAAAAGTTCACTAGGTTAAATGTGAATCTTCATACATTAAATCAGCTTACCAACCTTTTGACTTGTCTAAGAATTCATTACTATATCTTATAATTTACAACCACTTACTACTGCATGTAAGATACTGACATCAACAACAGCAAGTACAAACAATCAATTCAAGAAACAACAGTTTGCCGATGTCAGTTACTGCAAATTAACAAACATTTATTAAGGGTTTGTGTTACAGTTGTCAATTTGTTAAAAATTTGCTAATTTTCAATGGTGACTTTCATAAATATAAATAAAATATATATTTGCACGCAATGGAGAAGAAAGTGTTATGAAAGTACGCCATTAAATATACGGTTGTGGCTGAAGAATGGCTGTGTTGATGTCAGCTGATAATTTTAAGAATGTAAACATTATCAGAATGCAAATGGTGCCTGAACGCTATGATCATACATTATAATATGATAATAATCTATAATAATAAAATCCAAGTGGATTTTTCTTATATGTCTGCCCTGGGTGGGGCGGGGTAGATAGGCAATCAGGAGGGTAGGGGAGGGATGACACATCCACCACCCTCCTGCAAACCTGTTTGTCTGACCCTGGTGGGGGCAGGGTAGGTAGTGGGATCGGGAGGGTAGGGGAGAGATGACACATCCACCCTCCTCCTGCAAACCTGTTTCTCTGCCCCAGGTGGGGGCAAGGTAGGTAAGGGTTTGGGAAGGTAGAAGAGACATGACGGGCAGTGCCAGGTTCCAGCACAGTGCACGCCATCAAGCTCGTATGACAATATAATGCATGAAATATAACTGCATACAGTGTGTAAAACATGTTTTTTTTAAAATGATCTTTCTTAATACAACTGTTATTTAACTTTTGCAAACGGATATCTTTCGGTGTAACAACCTCTGTGAGGTCAAGAGTTTCTCTCTCTCTCTCACACACAAACACACACACACACACACTCAAGTGCAGGTTTGAAGAAACAAGAGCAGCAGATTTCTAGGTTTTTGCTGAAAACGAAAGCCAGAAATGTTTGAAGTGCCGGAAAACACTGAAAGGTGCCAAGAGATCAGAACTCAGCAGTGCGCTTTTCAAGTGGTTTAAGCTCGACGAACTGAAGGGTGTAAGCATTTCTGGGAAGATACTTACGGAACAGGCCAGAATTTTCATAAGGATCTAAACCTAATGAATGACAGTCATTACTCATAAGCTTTGTTCTACTTTTGATAACACAGCAATATATATGTGGAATGAGCTTGCAAGACTTGTTTGCATAAGGATTTTTTAGGGGTGACTTCTATCATCCTGAATTTTCTGTGGTCTGGCAGTGGCCTGGTCCCAAGGGAGCCGGTTTAAAGAGGTCGGACTGTGCCGGATGTATCAGAATGTGAAAGACCCAAGGATGCCAAGCAGTTTGTTAGGCAGGCTGAGTTTGATGAACGGGAGTCAACCTCCAATTGCCTTCACAACCAAAAACAGAAAAATGAAGAGGCTGGATGATCTATTAATCTATGCCCAAAATTCACTGGGTGCAATGTGACATAGATTTAGGTCCAAAAAGGGATTCAGTAACTAACTTCTATACATCCACAAACCCGTATCTCCTGCCATGCTCTCCAGAATTTTTGGACAAATGCCCACACGACGGAAAGATCTTCCACAGGTGGACGATTTCATATTCTCCTTCCTCCTTGGGCAAACTGCCAGCAATCCACATCCCTTTCTTTGCCAAGGGCAACAGATTCTGTGATGACTATAAAACATACAAGCAAAAATTGTCTATTTTCACTTCCTACCAATAAGTCAAAGGCAATAATTATGTTTAGAGACAGTAAATGACAGCTTTATATCAGTGATGGATTTGTAATGAGACAAAGCTGAAAAAAAGAATACTAACTTAAAATAATGTTACAATTAAGAAACAGGTAATAATAAATTCTCTAAAATCAGCTGCGGTGAATTAAAATGAAGACAAAGCTCATAAACTGTTTATAAAAAGAATAAACCACTGGTTGCTCAACCTTATGCATGAATTTATTAAGATATAGTAGTACACAAAATATATTTTTCTTAGCTTGTAATATAATAATTAACATGTCTACGCACTGTAACAGAAATAGTACAATAAATATATTCACATTTTCATTCATTTTTTATTTCTCACTGTAGTACTGTACTAATTTTCACAAATTTCATATTAATGCTCATTAAATTTCTGGTTTTACATTTACTAACTTTCCATAAACTCTGGACAACTTATTGTGTTACTTATGTTTTATTTTCAT
>NC_089769.1:20857083-20972083 GCF_040412425.1 Macrobrachium rosenbergii | reverse complement strand
TCGACTAAAATTGTCTGTTGGGTGTCAAGTGGACATACCATACGTCGACTAAAAATGCTTTTTTTAAATATTCGCAGAAAAATAATTATAGGCCTAGTTTGCGAAAGGTTTTAAATCACGCGCCTTGAGGGATGCTGGGAGTTCACGGATCAAGCTGTTGTTTTGTTTATAAGCGTCACCCAGACACGCATGCGCGAATTTCCTCCTTCCAGTACCAGAAAGCATCAGCGCCGTATTGTCCGAGAGCGATTTTTTGACGCATCCGTGTTTTGCAGAACTTTGGCGAGTGTTTGCGTATTTGTGAGGCAACAGGACGTTTGCAGAGATGTCCCAACATCGTCAGGACCGTGAAAGGCCATATTGCCTGTCGGTAGTGAGCGTGTGAGACGAGTTTTAGACTGGGATGCTGGAGAGGGACCAAGCACCCAAGATGACCCAGCTTCTCAACGCCGTGTTGTGCAGCCACGTGTGACCGAAGGGGACCAAGGACCACATTCCGTGCCTTTTACGACACCTAGGAAGCATCGGGGTGTCCTGAGGGGCATCTGTAAATTTTTGAAAAAAACTTTTTCCTTCGCTGAAAATCCTGGCATTTCTTGAGTCACCTTGTCATAATTTTTTTCGCCGTTTTATATTATTCGTTACATAAAGTGTTATACACCAAAATGTGCGCAATTTCATGTAGAATACAACAAAAAATAAATCATTCTTTTAGCTTTTAACAGTTTTGAAATATTTTAATTTAAATCACGATAACTGACAAAATTTTAACATTCGGTCAATTTTGACTCGACCGAAATATCCAAAAAACGCAATCGTAAGCCAAATTCTTACATTCTAGTAACAATCAATCATTTACCTTTATTCTGCAACAAACGGAAAGTCTCCAGCACAATATTTCGATTTATATGGTGAATTTTTGAAAAAAACTTTTTCCTTCACTCCGCAAAAAATCCTAGCATTTCTTGAGTCACATTGTCGTAATTTTTTCGCCATTTTATATTATTCGTTACATAAAGTGTTATACATCAAAATGTGCGCAATTTCATGTAGAATACAACAAAAAATAAATCATGCTTTTAGCTTTTACCATTTTTGAAATATTTTCATATAAACGATAAATAGAAAAAAATCAACCTTCGGTCAACTTTAACTCGATCGAAATGCTCGAAAAACGCAATCGTAAGCCAAAATTCTTAAATTCTAGTAACAATCAACCCTTTACCTTCATTTTGCAACAAACGGAAAGTCTCTGGCACAATATTTCGATTTATGGTGAATTTTTGAAAAAAACTTTTTCCTTCCATCCGTGCTCGCGAACTCCGCTAAAAATCCTAGCATTTCTTGAGTCACCTTGTCGTAATTTTTTCGCCGTTTTATATTATTCGTTACATAAAGTGTTATACATCAAAATGTGCGCAATTTCATGTAGAATACAACAAAAAATAAATCATGCTTTTAGCTTTTACCATTTTTGAAATACTTTCATATAAATAACAAATAGAAAAAAATCAACCTTCGGTCAAGTTTAACTCGATCGAAATGGTAAAAAAATGCAATTGTAAGCCAAAAAACTTACAGTCTAGTAATATTCAATCAATTTCCTTCATTTTGAAACAATTGGAAAGTCTCTAGCACAATATTTCGATTTATGTTGAATTTTTTTTAAAAACTTTTTTTTACGTCTGCGCGTTTTGAATTCATGCATCATTTTGTGATAATATTTTCTCTGTGTTGCTTTAATCGTTTTACAATCTGTTATATACCAAAATCATCGCAATTTAGTGTACAATACAACTAAAAAAAATTAACTCTTTAGCTTTAACCGTTTTGCTTACAGCACGATTTGTATACAATTATATACGAGTTTTTTTTTTCTGTCATATATTCCAATATTTATATATGATAATGACTTTTTTTTCATTTCTGATGGTTGCATACTAAACTTCAGGCAATGACAAAAAAAGGAGCCAAAAATGAACTCTTAATCTTAAAAACTAAGCGTGCTGTGATTTTTTGAAAAAAACTTTTTTCCGCTTCGGTGCTAGCTCCCGAACGCCGCCGGCATACAGGAGACGTTTTTGTAAATAGGGCTTCGGCGTTTAAGGGTTAATGGAGCACTTACAAATACAAATAACTTCCTTGAATACATTTAAATATATGATACTCAAAATTCTTCAGAACAGCATTCTCAATTATAGTAAAGGCAACCATTACCAGTATAAAGATTTTACTTCATAACTTTGCAGTACTATTTTAGAAGCAAGTTCAAGAGAGATATAAGCATAAAAATATTACCACAACTCTATATCTTACCATTATATATAACAATGTTTATTGGGTGGATTTCCAAGGAAACATCATTTTGTATAATAAGGAGATAGGTATGTGTTCCAGCATCTCTGAAGTAATGGATGATGGGGAAGTTACAGTCATTTGTCATGACTGGATTACTACAAGTCTCATTACCTGGAAGGATGAAATACATTCCATTTACAACAAATATTTTACAAAAATAAACACTACCTAATCATGAAGTTTTATACACAATAACTCAAATGATAAAAAGAGTAATCAAAAAGGGAAGAGATTGATATAGCAGTGACAGGATGCTTACTACAGTACTGTGAAATCTTTTATCATGAAGGAGAGAAACAGATGAACATTTGGGCAAGATGGGAATTCATGAATAAATTGGTAACATGATGTAAGAGCGTTAATGATGATCATGACGATATACTGTGCACTACTCAAGTGTAGATCTACTATTCATACATAAAAGGAATCAGAATACAGTAATCAGTATTATCCTATAGTGCAACAAACATCTTTAAGAGACACAAGATTAAATTCCTTGGGAATACTAGTTTCATTATGGACTAATACATGAAATTTCTTAAATATTTCAGCCACTCTACATACTGATGCCTTTCCTCTTTTCACAGGTATTTTTGACATCATCCAATGCTGGTACTCCTGAAACAGTTGCTTATGTTGCGAGATTCATCCCACAATAGGCCACAGGATTCTGAAAACTGTTAATCCAAAAGCTGTACAATGACTACATTACACATTAACATTGCAGAGTTGTACTGTTTACATTCTATAGTATTTTAACCCCCTAGACAAATACAGGTTAACCATCACTAATCCAGTATCACTGGGACTTGCAGGGGGCTGGATTAGTGATTTTGCTGGATTACAGAGGGGTAAGGTTAGAATACACTTGGCACAACAGTTAACCACCTTATCCCACCTATAAAATACCCTGTAAAGCAGCACAGGTTGGTTAATAAGGAAAAAAGAAACATTAAATGAAAATCAAGTCAAATTTTAATGAAGTACAGGCAAAATAAATAGTACAGGTTATTCTGTTGGCTTACAAAAGTAAGTTCATCACTGCTACTTCCAAAGTGAAGAGTTGGAATTTGCAACTAAGCACATTTACTTGTCTTGAGATGAAGAGCTGTCAGGATTCCCATCTTCTTCATATTGGAATTTTTTTATATATTTCAAGCCATTCTCATTTATATTTTTACTGTATTTTCTCCTTTTTTATTTTTACAACCCAAAAGATAACCGCAATGGTGTGCCTAGCCTACATACAAATGCACAAACTCATTTGCTGGCATTGGAGAAATTGCTACAGCTTGTTTGAGTTCACGATTTTTCTAATTTATATTTTACACTATTCTCATCTATATTTTACTGCATTTTCTCATTTTTTATTTTTACAACCCAAAAGATAAACTCAACCATGTGCATAGGGTACAAGCAAATGCACAAACTCATTCACTGGCATCGGAGAGCTTGCTACAGCTTGCTTTGGTTCGCAATGTTACGCTGATGATTTTTTAAATTTATATTTTACTCTATTCTTTTTCATAATTTTACTGTATTTTCCCATTTTTTATTTTTACAACCCAAAAGAGAAACGCAATCATGTGCATAGAGTACATACAAATGCACAAATTCATTCTCTGATGTTGGAGAACTTGCTACAGCTTGTTTTGGTTTGTGTTGTTATGCTTATGATTTTTTAAAATTTATAATTTACAATATCCTCATTTATATTTTTATTGTATCTTATAATTTTTTTAGTTTTACTACCCAAAAGATAAACAAAATCGTGCGCGTAAGGTAAGTACAAACGCACAAACTCATTTGCTGGCATTGGAGAACTTCCTACAGCTTGTTTTGTGTTGTCTTATTACATTTATGGTTTTCTTATTTATTTGTTTTTTGTTATTACACTTATGATTTTCTTATTTATATTTTATGCTATTCTCATTTATATTTTTACAGTATTTGCTCACTTTTTATTTTTACAACCCAAAAGATAAACGCAATTGTGTGCGTAGGGTACAAACATACCCGCACAAGTAGCACCAACAAACAGTAGCAGCATGTTGGTGCGGTGACCCTGGAAATTTGAAATTGCACTAGCTGAAATTAGTGCCAGATTAGTGATGGAACTGGATTAACAACTGCTGCATTAATAAAAACGGTTTATCCAGATGACCAGGGCTTTCCTTTAACATGTGTTTTCACAATCTATATTTGGCTGCACCTTTTAATTACCATTCTGATAATCAAAACAACAATCACATCCCTACATTGGCCATCAAAAGCTCACTTTAACCCTTACTGGACGGGAATCCTCATAAGAGTATCTATAACAGGTTTTGGGTGATGGACGGGAATCCTCATATGAGTATTAATATTACTCGCCATACGATTCGGCTGTATCGAGCGGGAAAGAGTTTCCAATTTGGCTGTATTGAGCGGGAAAGAGTTTCCATCACTTCAATGGCCCATAAATGACTGGTGATGACTTGAGATTCAGTTCAGGTCAGTCAGTGGGCATCTCAGGGAGATCAGTATTGTTCTTGACTTGATTGGGCGATGTCTTGCTCCTCTCTCTCTCCCATGATGTCTTTTTATTTATTTGCTCATAAATACACCCAGGGATTGCTGTTGGTTTTAATTCTTATCTTTTATGATATGATATCAGTTATAATTGTAATTTTGCAAAGAAAAGTGCAAAGAAATATTAGAAAAATATGTATACCTCCAAAACGTTACTGCATCTCCTGATCTCAGTAAATTTACGTAAATATTTTGCAACAAATATACTCAGATTTTGTTACTAATTTTAGTTCTTATCTGTTATGATATTGTGTGAGCTTTAATTATAATTTTACAAAAAAAAAAAATTATTAGAAAAACATGAATAACTTGGTAAAATTTACAAGAGTTTCATAAAAGAGGCCCCACACAGGGTTGTAAATATTCACTGTCAATTTCCCATGGAAAGTATGGAAAATTTTTTTTAGAAATTTTTGCTTACACCATGTGCATTTGCATATCTTCCTCTTTCCACTGATGCATTTTTTTTTCTTAAATTGGCCAACCTTAAAGTTTGCCTGGTCTGGAGGTGTGCATGATATATAATTAGCCCGCATCTTCAGGGTTAATACATGATATATAATTAGCCCGCATCTTCAGGTTTAATACATGATATATAATTAGCCCGCATCTTCAGGGTTAATACATATTTTTCAAGGTGCTTGTGAATTGCTCTATGTATATTATAGTATGACACTATACTGTTATAAACTAATATATTCAGTACCAATTAAAATGACTTCTCCTCTACTTAATCATCCACTTCCTAAACTGCAGCACCAAGCAACTCTTTTTTTAAGTAAAACTACTCCAAATGCAACCCTTTTTTCAAGTAAAACTACAGTACCAAGCAAACCCCTTTTAAGTAAATCTACTGCATCAAGTAACCTGTTTAAGTCGAAAGTGTCCTACAACAACCAACTACGTCAACTGATTACGATCAAACACTTCAGGGCAAGTAAGCAGCTCAATGTGACTGAATGCACAATCATATGCTTAAATATGGTCTCACCATCATTCAATCTGCCTCATTCGTCAATTAAGTAAAGAGTTGAATGTTGCATACTGATTAACCAAGAGATTTCCCAGGGAGTTGGATTGAGGCATAGACAAACTGAACTGACCTCAGTCTCACCTTATTTGTTACTTTATATACATGTGAGACCATGACCTCTTATCTTTGAGTAATGTCCCCTAGTGATTAAACCACAATGTAAGCTGTAACTTGTGTCCATACCCTATACCTTGCTTGGACTTGACTTTCTTTTAGAGAGAGAGAGAGAGAGAGAGACTCATGGATCTGTCTCCATGTTGCAAAAGACAGGAGATAGACTGACTACTTCATAGCGAGATCAAGCTAAGAAGCCTCATGCACACGTCCCAGCTGGGAGCCCAGGATAACATCCAAGGTATTTCCTTCTCAAAATGCCAGGCAAGTTAACTAAGTTCTACTGAAGAGCCCATACCTATTCCACAAAGTGCACATATCTGGAAAAGCCACCATAATGCCCTGAATGGCTGAGACTGATAACATGTGCTATGAAAAAAGACACTTTTTTTTTTTTTTTTATCAGAGACAGTGGAATCAACTGGAATTATATCTTTCCACACCAACAAACTACACAACCAGTTCCACTTTGCTAGGTATACCACTATGACTTTGCATGACAATCTCCAAGTTTGAAGGTGCAACATTTTAGGTTACTGCAGAATTTTGAAAAGTGCATCTGGCAGAGCAACTTCTCCCACTTGGGAATTCTCCTGGGACTGTCTATCAAAAGGGGAAAGAGATTAGAGAACCACTCCTGTTTAAGGTCAAACAGAGCTTTCAGGTCATTTTCATGTTCTTGGAGGACCCAGCTTGTCTAGATACACCTTGGTGAGTTTAAAAAGAAGGAAAGTGTAAACTTCCAGTTCATCCTAAGAATGTACGTGCCTATCCTTTTGGTGGCAAGTCTGGCAGGGGAAGGCAAGATAAAAGGCAGATTTTGATTAGGTCTCCTTGCAAGCAGGTGTACTAACAGTGCTAATTGTCATAAAATTGCCATGCATCTCTGGGTACAGCAATTATTTGCATGGGGTAACCTGCTTTACTCTGACGAAGATGTCTACAACTATGTTTTGCCTTCGTATAATCAACTTCGAACTATGTCAGTATCACTGGCTTCTATCCAAAAAAATCTCTAATGCAAAAGAATACTGCATTTCTAATCTAATGCCTTCTGATTGTCAAACTTCAACGATTTTCTCAGTTCTAACAGACTTAACAAAAGCATCGAGGCCTAGGAAGACAGCCTCAAATTCCAAGATGATGATGTACTGTCCCTAGCCCTGCAAAGACCATGGTGCACTCCCCAACCATGGTTTGACCTGGCAGGAAAAGATCAGGGAACTCCAACCAACTGATTCCATAAAACATGACACTGTTGATCCTTGAGGACTTTATCTGGAGCTGCAAATTTTGTTGATAAATTACTAACTGGGATCTTATCAACTGTATATGTACGACAGCATTCTAAAGCAATTATGGAGAATAGTTTCTCCAAGGAGAGACAAGAAGCCTGATCAGGGTTGCTATGCCTTGGCCCGATATTCTGGTTTGCAACAGAACTCCTGGAAAAAGGATGGCAACCAGAGGATCCTACCTGCTTTAAGTCAAACTAAGGCCTCCATGCCAAGGCACACAGTCCTCATCAAAGAAGTTAGGTCCAACTTGTCCCAGTCATGCCAAGGTACACAGTCCTCATCAAAGAACTTAGGCTCAATTTGTCCCATTGAATAAGTAAGCCTACTGGATAACTAACTTGTCCCAGTGAATAAGTAAGCCTATTGGATAACTGACTTGTATCAGGAGTATACTGATGTCATCACCAGCCAGTTTTCAGCATATCTTCTCAGTTTTATGAAGCTCTTGGTTCAAGAGTCCTAAAAAAAATCCTGTGGAGAGGTAACCAGGGCTGAAACAAGGGACCTGAATGGAAGTAATTTCTGTCCAAAGGAAGCACAGGCATTTCCTTAAAACTGGGTGCTTTGGGATGTGAAATTGTGTATTCTTTAGGTTCAAGTATAACAGTAAATCTACTTTCCTGATGGTGAGATGAATCAAATCCCCTGTTTTCACCCTTAAAAGCATTTGCAAGAAATGTATCCAACAGATTAAGGTTGATGATGGGTCATCACCTACTTTTACCTTTCAACTTTAAAAAACTGACCACAAAACCTAAGAAGTTGTCAAAGCACCAGTTTGTCCAGCAGCAAATTCACTTTGTTACCAAATCTCCAGAACCTCTGTGAGTCCCAACTTTAGGCACTGAAGCCTGCTGAAAGCAATGTAAGTGGGGATCTTGGCTCAAGAAATCAACCTGTAACCATTTCTGACAACTTCCATAAACTGCCAGTAGCCACAATATCTAGAATTTCTGAGACAAGTCAACACTAATAAAAAGAGAAGTCATTCAGGGGAAAACACTGTCATTTCCTTCTATCTAACCTAGCACAGGACTTCAAAGTACAACATTGCCTTTCTCGTCTCTTAATGAAGAAGTTGCTGGAAAGGATTGACGCTCCATCAGAATACCTTGGCATGGCAGCAGAGGAGTAGACCACTGGTTAGGTCATGCAAGTGGATCATCAAGACTGGGCTGCAATGTGCTTCCACGGGAATAGCAACAAAATCAATCAGCTGCTCTAGGTGCTGTTGCTTTATATCTTGGAAACAGGAAAACGACAGCTGCTCCAAAAGAATATGTAACTCTTATTTGAAGGAATACAGGATTCTACTGGTTGAATTGCAGTTAACTGTCACTCAATCAAGATATCATTTGAAGACAGACATTTCTTGACTTTAATGAACAAAAATGATACTGCTGTAGGCTGGGAAATTAAGACAATAACTGCACAATGAGACTGGTGATAATAAATGCCTTTTCAGGTATACAGATTTCAATAAATGATAACCCAAATAAAGGAAACAAAAATGGAGTGAAAGACAATGAAATGAGTGGACACGAATTTAAAAACTTGGGGAATTTCATTCCACTGTTGATAGCTAGTACACACAAAAAAGTAAAGCAGTTACTGCAGACCTGACTCTATGTCATATATGTGAAACACAACCACCACTCTTCTATCTATTAGACAACAAATTCACTGCCTGGGTAATTTGAAAAACAAGAAAGGGGCTGCATATGAGTAATGAGTTTCTGGGAAACCAAAATGAACTCACAATTAAAACTTTATGTATTAAAAAATAAACACTGCTTACCAGTAATGTTGTAATTGCCTGGGTGAATTTCATAACAATATCCCCATGGTCGTGAGCCAGAACAAACAACAGTAAGGTTCAACAGCTCTCCATGCTTTAACCAAGTGTTGCCTGTCACATTCACCTGAGTTATGGGCTCTGAAAAATAATAATTTAGAAAATCAACCCAAGTAAAAAAAAAAAAAAAAGTCCCCTATAAAAAGCTCAAGAACACAATTTGAAAAGAAGATAGGTGAGCTATTTCCCAAAATATTTGAATTCTTAAAGGATAATAGACATTTACCTAACATGGAGCTCTTACAGTGCCTAACATGGAGTTCTCTAAGCAAATTCATAACATGAAAACTAAGCGCCTTTAATAACTATATCATGTTGCTTTTTTCAAATGGTCACAATCAAAATAAGGAAACTTGCTACTGTACGCTTCCAGACAAAGTGATCAACTTCTTACAAAGATAAAAGATATTTCTGTCTCCTATATGCCATATATGGGACACAACTGAACCCTAAGGAAAAAGGATGCCAAGAGTTGACAAAACCAGGTCTGAAGGCCTTTACAGTACTTCTTTATGCTACCATTTTATAACATAAAAAAATGACAAAGCAAAGATAAATAAGTTTTGCCAATATCTAAGTATGCCATAAAAATATATTTGAAAGCCTCTAAGTTTCCACTCTTCTTTAGATAAAGAGTACAACCTTTGATAACTGGGAGCAAATAAAGCTCAGTTTTGCTACAGATCAAATTTAGTGCATCAGCAAAAATTTCATTTTACATTATTATTCAATAGGATTATGTTCAGCAATCCAACCTTTGCTTCAAGTTTGTTGTCAAAAACCTGCTGCTTTGAAGTTTATGTCATTTTCTTCCTAACTCTTTTTCTGTCTTTGTTTCATTTGTTTCATTTGAATGATGACTTGAGCAACTGACCACATGGCAAGATGAGATTAAGAAGAAATACATTGGATAATGAAATCATAGTAATGACAGACCCAATAGGATAAGCTGTAACATGAGAAATATATTCACTAATTTCAACAAATTTACTTGAGACTGTAATAAACTTCTAACAAAAGTAGTGCTATTAAAAATTCTTGGTTCAAAATGGAATGAGTAGTTTTACTAATTATATGTTAAAACATTTAAATATTAATATAAATTAGTACATGATTTAATATTTTTATAAATATAAATTGGAAAATCATGACCACCTATTAAATACTAATCATATTAGTAATTCAATCATATTGTTACTAATCTTGAACACAAATGTCTTCATTCCTTAAATATCCCAAAAGATCAAGATGTCATCTTTTCGTTTCCCTGTTAAAAATACCCATTCAAAAAGGTCAAAAAGTAAAGCACTATAAATTTAACTCAAAAAGTAAAGCACTATAAATTTAACTAACTCATGTTTGCTATCCATAAGGTAAATGTAAATTTAACAGCAGCTTACCTGATGCAGAGATATCAACATAGAAATAGCCAGGTTTGAACATGCTCTTTCCAAACCCAATACGTGAAGGGTACTCAGGCCAATACCCATCACATTTCCAATTCGGTTGAATGGGCGGTGGTGGTTCTGGTGTTGTGGTAGTGATGTTGGACGGTGCTATTGTTGGGGTAGTTGGTGGTGGTGTTGGTTTTTGAGTAGTGACTGGTGCCAGCGTGGTTGTCTGGTTGCTAGGCTTCGGTGTAGTAGTGGTAGTTGTCGTTGTGGTGGTAGTGGTAGTGGTTGTAGTTGTTGTGGTGATGATATGGTCAGCTACTTCAATGTAAACATTAACACGAATACTGTAGTCGCCAGGTTCAGTTATGTTTATCACTAAAGATGGAGAAGAACATGATGCATGTATCTGGAAAACAAAAGCAAAGTGAATTTTCTGAACTTTAAAATTATTGTTTTAAAACATCTGGCAACTAGTTCAGCTTTGCTATTTAAATTACCAGTAGTGATATAATAAACCTGCTAGGAGAGTACTGTAGCTAGAAAAGTGACAGAATCCACTAAATAGAAAGATAATCTTCCTTCAATATAAGTACTGTTAATCTATGGATAGAGAGATAGGCGCTTACTGCTATAAACTGGAATTTATAATAAAAAGACATTTTTAATTTAAGACATTTTTGGTTCCAGTACATAAAAAACAGGTTATGACATAGGAAAACCTATTTTAGTTAGCCACTGTGAGTCTTTAAACAGTGATGAATATAAAGGACCCTGGACAAGAAGGCTCTATCTCCTGTCCACAGCAACTAACTGAGGTTTCCCTTCATTTTACTCGGATAGTTGTGACAACAGTACATGTATCAACTACCTTCCTCATTACATGCCAGGTCTGGAGGTAATCTAACCCTATTTTCCATATGAACTGCTATGTTAGACAGATGAAACCCATAGTTTTTGCACTAAGTACCTAGCAATCTTAGCTAAAAAATCTGAACAGTAGACTCGAATTAAAAAATCCAAACGTGAAGGTCACGGCTCAGAAAGGAAAATGCGATGCTTAGACAAGGTTCCCTCATGTCTTAGATAGAACAGCGGATGGTAATAAAATCTATCCTCTCGCCCTTTGCTAAAGCATAAGAAATCAATGACTGTTTGGCCAATTTGAAGCCACTAAGTAAGCTGTTCCATTGAAAGCTAGTAGATTGTTAAAAGCCTTCAAACTCTGAGACAATGGAGATAAGAGGAATATCGTTCTCCATTTGTTCCAGTCTTGGAGTGCATCTCTTGCTATTGCCTAAATGTCCAAGTTCAGAGATGCATGCACTGGAAATTGATGGTTCTTGCATGCAGCAAACAGGTCCACTTCTGAATGTGGAAATATGCTGGCAATTACCAACTTGAGAAGGGATGAGCATGAACCCAACCTCGATACAAGACATTGCAGTCATATTGTCTAGAACTGACAAAATGTGGGTCCCTTTTTGAAGGCTTCAATTTTCTGAGATGGAGAGGCAGCCAACAACTCCAGGAAGCTGATATGATACTCCATCTGAACAGGTGATCATCTCCCTGCTACTTGGCGATCCTCTTAATGGCCTCCCCAAACAGTTAAGGGGACATCCATAGGTAATATCACTCATATGGATGGTGGAGTCAGGTCAACCTATTTTGTCACAAACCCCTTCCAGGTCCACAGATGGAGTAACTTCCCAATCTCAGATGAAGGCAATGACAAGGCCTTTTCCTGGCATGTGAGAGCCAGACTCTGTTTACCCTACAGGATCAGGAAAACTGATTCAACTTCTTTTTGGGCTTGGGTTTTTTTTATTACTCTGCTCCCATGACCTAAGTTTTTTGGTGAGGGAACCAATCTCTGACTGGGGAGACTGTTCAGCCTCTCTACCCTGAGAAATTTTTACACATCACATCCAATTCCATACCCAGAACAGGCCTGAATTCCTCATGGGAATCATGGATAGCATCTCTATGTTCACACTCAGTAGCAAGAACCCCCTTGATACTGTCCAAGACTACCTCCCAGAATTCTGAATGTCCAAGCGGAATTTCCATATCATGGAAGCCCACATGAACTGATTGAGCCAAAGCAGTTGTATCACCAATGCCTGGCAGGACAGAAGTCCTGAATAAATCACTATACCCCCTAAAAGGTACAAACACTTCAAGATGGGGTTGGATAAACCTAACAGGGTCACCTCTGACATTCGACTACTGCATGGGAGAAGCAGGATTCTTATCTAAGGTATTTCTCTCATGTAAAGCAGAAGACTGTTCCCTAGATCTTCTGGATTCAGAAGGGAAATTTCAGCGGCTATACCCACTCCAAGTCGGGTATTAATGACATCTCTCCCGAGGAAAGACTCTTCTTTTCCATTGGAGAAGTCAAAGTGGGAGTTCCCAGAATCCACTGCTTTTGGGGAATTGGCCCAAACATGGACTCTGCTAGGAGAGGGATGGAACACAATCAGTTGGAGTTCTGGTGGAGCAATGTATGGTAGTCTCCTCCCTCTGTATTCCTACTGAAACCTATGACTCATAGAGACAAATTAAATTGAGCTCTTTCACCATTCAAACTTGATGCCAGAAACATGTTGCATATTTCACACAAGTCCAGCCACCAACCAAATTCTCTTTTATTCCTTCAGTGGCTGTCTCATGGCAGGTAGTTATGAGCTATCTCCAAAGGCAAAAAGCAGAGGAAGCAATTTGCTGCAGTGCAGGCGGTCTGTGGGTCCTGTGTATTAGCAGCTCAGTAGTGATAAAACAAACAAAAGCTTATTAAAAACTACCTAGTGTTAGCTACATACATCACTGTACTGTACATGTAGCAAACACTTCAAATTAAATCAGACTGACATGGCCACAAGTATGTGCCCATAGTATACTATTAGGTACCATGAACAATGGGTCACATCCAAAAATGGTAGTATTGTATTAAAATATGACTTCACAAGTACAGTAAACCCCTGGATTTGCATTCTCACAATTTGCTGATTCAGCGATTTATGGAATTTTCTGTGGAACCTTCTATGAATTATTCAAGGGAAAACTCACCCATTCGCAGATTTTTTCATAGAGCAATGTTCTGAATTTTCATGACTAAATACTGTACTGTACCTACACATGCATTTCATGATAAAATAATGATTTCCAGTATTAATTTTCAGATATTAATATTAAGTTTAATAAGATTAAATAATAACATTAAATAATATAAATAATAATTCTCTCTCTCTTACTGAGATAAGAGAATTTTTATGCCTAAGTAATATGCATGTTTTTTGTTCTGTATGAAAAAATAAATGATTTACTAATTTTCAAATATTAATATTAATGCACTAAACACAGCAAAATATCAACTCAATAAAGAAAATATAGTGAATTAGTAAGATTTTAGTTCATTATAAATTCTTTTCCTCATCTTTTTCCGAAAGCTTTGGCAAGGGGGGGGTGTAATCTGTCAAATATGTCAGATATCTTGACATACTGACTGCGTGGGTAGAAGATGTTGCCACTCAGTGGTCAAATAAATGTTGTCTCTTGCTGGTCAAATACTGTATGAAGGATACTGAAAAATCTCTCTCTCTCTCTCTCTCTCTCTCTCTCTCTCTGAGATAGATTTTTCATGCATATGTAACATATGTTTGTCTTGTATGCTGTAGTTTTATAGATAAACATGACTTTACTGTTATTAATTTTTTTCATATTTTCCAAGCTATAATTACAACTATTTGCATTTGTATAGTAAATTACTAAAAACTTTAAACAAATACATATCATTCCCAGTCTTTTTCTTGGATTCTTCAGAGCAAGGGGTGCAGAGCAAGGGGTGCAAGTACCTGTCCATTAACTTGACATATTGACATAGACCATGAAGGGGAAGTAATGTTGCCGACAGATGGTCAAGGATACTGAAATCTAATCTCTCTCTCTCTGCTTCATAAATCATGAATTTCCATCTTTGATATCTAACTTAAGAATAACCTCTCTCTCTCTCTCTTTCCAAAGTTATTCTCTCTTTCTTTGTCATAATATGTAAGAATAAACCCCCCTCCCTCTCTCTCATGCCAAAGGATACTCAGATTGTGAGAGATGGGTAGATAGATATATAGATAGATAGTAAGGGAGAGTGGCTGATGGAAAGATATTCTCTCTCTCTCTCTCTCTCTCTCTCTCTCTCTCTCTCTCTCTCTCTCTCTCTCTCTCTCTCTCTCTCTCTCTCTCTCTCTCTCTCTCTCTCTCTCTCTCTCTCTCTCTCTGTGTGTTATTGGCTGGAAGGGTTGGAAGTACATACATATATATTTTTAAGGATAAAATGTTTAAGATGACTTTGAAATTATATTAATAATATTTCAAAGATTAATACAGTAATAGGGTAATAGTTTAAGGTATACTTGATGTAGGGTGCTAGTTTAAGGTATACATTTGGTATCTGAACTTTCAAGATAGTTATAAGCATTTTTAGAGGGGGGTGTTAACTATTAGTGGATTTTAACTATTCGTGGTGGGTTGTGGTATACATCCCTTGCAAATTTGGGAGGTTTACTCTACTGCAATACCACTGCCTTAAAGGATTTACTCAAAAATGTTTCTCAACTCAATTAAGACAAAATAAATGGATACCCACACAATATACAGTATTTCAATACATTTCATTACTTTGTTCACCCAGTCTCTTCCAAAGCACCAGGTAATGGTTATAGGATACGTTAGTTGCTATTTAATCAAAACCATTATTGACTGGAATTATCATATAAAATTTATATAAAATCAGAATTTCTAAGATTTTAAAATGTTTGACAAAGCTCACCATCACAAAAAATACTACACAGGAAATATTGGCCTTTATAAACACCAAGGCTTGTAAGTCAAGCACAATTGGGAACTACTATTATGGCTATGCTTCATGAACAAGTAGTTGGGCTAACCTGATTTACCCTTTTGGGAACCTCAAATTATCTATCAATGTTAAAATAGTCACTGACTAATGAGTTTCAATAATAAAAAATTGTCTAATATTATTGCAATAATGCTAATCATAGATTTGTTAAACAGGAAAAAACTGCACACCAATTACATCGTAGCCTAGCAATCTAATCCTAACTTCTCACCTTGCAGGAAGCAACTGGCTCCCAATTTCAACAAATATAAGCCTACCTGTTAAAATTTTAAGGAACTAAAACTTTTCACTGGATCTTAAAACTATTCAGAGATATTATTCAGAGCAAATCCTGGAGGTTACGTGAACTCTGGGACAGACCAGTATAATGATGAACATAGCTGCTATATGCACTGTTGTTACAGATGAGTGAGTAGGATGAAGAAAAAACAGAGGAAGTCACTGTAGAGGGGAAACACAGCCCTCTTGTCCCGAGTCCTTTATATTCTATCACTGTACCAACAAGCACTATTCTGTCCGAGACCATCTATAAGAGAATTCTTTGAGATTGGTTGGCTTTGCATCTATGGACAGAGTGAGGAAGAAACTATCTGAAAGTTTTGAGTACAATCTGACCCTTGGTATAAGCATGTTACTGTAGTATAAATTTTGCAAAAGTAACCCACATAGTAGATTTCTCAAAATGTATTAAGAAAGTAATTAACCATACTTAGCCCTCATAACACCTAAATTCCAATAACAGTTATTAACCTTTGAAAGACTCAAACTTGAAGAAAAAAGTAACAAGAAAACAGTTTTCTCATTAAAAACAACATATTACTGAGGTACTCACATTATCGTTAATGATCCACACAAAAGAGATCATTTCTGTCCGCTGCTTTAACCAGTCATGTGGGTCATGAATGACTGCAGTCAGGTTAGTTGTATTTGTGGTTGAAATGTGGTTCAGCGTTGGAGGTGCTGTAACATTGGGCTGAACCACTGACACATAACCATTCAAAAGAGCTGTAAGGAAGCATGGGCAAAATCATCTGAACCATGTAAACAATGCAAATATGGTCATTCAGCTAAAAAATGGTATTACTATAACTCAAACGTCTGCTTCATCATAAACCATTGCTTCTGTATAGCCTATCTGTGATTAAGCATGAATCTCTGACTCATCATTTCACTTTTAGAAGAAAAAGATCAGTTGGCTCAGGCTGGTTGGGATTTACACTTACATTTCCCTAAGTCCTCAATTGCTGACTGTGTCTGGTGACTGGTTGAAAGAATCCAGAAATACCCTTCTAGGTCAGTGTGTTTTTTCCAATTTCAATTTTTTACTTTTATTCCTTACTATATTTTTACTTTGCACTTGATAACATCAAATGCATTTATAAGACTTTCAGTCATATTTCTTTAGTAGTTAATTCTGTAAACAGCAACATCAATTTACTTACCATACTTAAAGGTAATTTCAGAGGTATCAGTAAATACTTTTGTTACTACTTTTCCATTTCTCTGATTTCTAAATTTTATTGTGAACAATATGGTAATGATTTAATTTTACTATTCGAAGTGTTACTTAACCCTTAAACGCCGAGCCTCTATTTACAAAAACGTCTCCCGTATGCCAGCGGCGTTCGGGAGTTAGCGCCAGCGGAAAAAGTTTTTTAAAAAAATCACAGCATGCTTAGTTTTTAAGATTAAGAGTTCATTTTTGGCTCCTTTTTTTGTCATTGCCTGAAGTTTAGTATGCAACCATCAGAAATGAAAAAAATATAATTATCATATATAAACATTGAAATATATGACAGCGCAAAACAAATTTCATATATAATTTTATACAAATCGCGCTGTGAGCAAAATGATTAAAGCTAACGGATTATTTTTTTTTTCTTTGTATTGTACACTAAATTGCGATGATTTTGGTATATAACAAATTGTAAAACGATCAAAGCAACACAGAGAAAATATTATCACAATATGATGCATGAATCCGTAACGTGCAGACATAAAAATTTTTTTTTTTCAAAATTTCACCATAAATCAAAACATTGTGCTAGAGACTTCCAATTTGTTGCAAAAAGAAGGTACATGATTGAATATTACTAGAATGTAAGAGTTTTAGCTTATAATTACGTTTTTTTACCATTTTGGTCGAGTTAAAGTTGACCGAAGGTTGAAATTTTGGCAGTTATCGTGATTTATATGAAAATATTTCAAAACTGATAAAAGCTACAACCATGAGTTATTTTCAGTTGTATTCTACATGAAATTGCGCACATTTCCATATATAAAACTTTATGTAACGACTAATATAAAACGGTGCAAACATTACGATAACGTGACGAAAGAATTTCTGAGATGTTCGGCTGAGTTACCGCGCGGACGTAAGGAAAATATTTTTTTCAAAAATTCACTATAAATCAAAATATTGTGTTAGAGACTTCCAATTTATTGCAAAATAAAGGTAAATGATTGAAAATTACTAGAATGTAAGAGTTTTAGCTTACAACTGCGTTTTTCTACCATTTCGGTCGAGTTAAAGTTGACCGAAGGTTGAAATTTTGGCAGTTATCGTGATTTATGTGAAAATATTTCAAAACTGATAAAAGCTACAACCATGAATTATTTTCTGTTGTATTCTACATGAAATTACGCACATTTTCATATATAAAAGTTTATGCAACGACTAATGTAAACGATGCAAACATTACGACAACGTGACGAAAGAATTTCTGAGATGTTCGCCGAAGTTACCATCAGCATGCAGACGAAGGAAAGTTTTTTTTTTCAGAAATTCACCATAAATCGAAATATTGTGCTAGAGACTTCCAATTTGTTGCAAAATGAAGGTACATGATTGAATATTACTAGAATGTAAGAGTTTTGGCTTATAATTGCGTTTTTTTACCATTTTGGTCGAGTTAAAGTTGACCGAAGGTTGAAATTTTGGCAGTTATCGTGATTTATATGAAAATATTTCAAAACTGATAAAAGCTACAACCATGAGTTATTTTCTGTTGTATTCTACATGAAATTGCGCACATTTCCACATATAAAACTTTATGTAACGACTAATATAAAACGGTGCAAACATTACAACAACGTGACGAAAGAATTTCTGGCGCGGACGTAAGGAGAAAGTTTTTTCAAAAATTCATCATAAATCAAAATATTGTGCTAGAGACTTCCAATTTGTTGCAAAATTAAGGTAAATGATTGAATATTACTAGAATGTAAGAGTTTTAGCTTACAATTGCGTTTTTTTACCATTTCCGTCGAGTCAAAGTTGACCGAAGGTTGAAATTTTGGCAGTTATCGAGATTTATATGAAAATATTTCCAAACTGATAAAAGCTACAACCATGGGTTGTATTTTGTTGTATTTTACATGAAATTGCGCACATTTTCATATATAAAACTTTACGTAACGGCTGATATAAAAGAGTGCAAAAATTACAACAAAATGACGAAAGAATTTCTGAAAATTTTGGCCAAGTTACCGCGTGGACGTAAGGAAGAAGTTTTTTTCAAAAATTCACCATAAATCGAAATATTGTGCTAGAGACTTCCAATTTGTTGCAAAATGAAGGTAAAGGATTGAATATTACTAGAATGTAAGAGTTTTAGCTTACAATTGCGTTTTTCGACCATTTCGGTCGAGTCAAAGTTGACCGACGGTTGAAATTTTTTGTAGTCGACGTACGGTACGTCCACTTGGCACCCAACAGACAATTTTAGTCGACGTATGATACGTCCAGTAGGCGTTTAAGGGTTAATTTTACTGTTTGAAGTGTTACTAAGTATTCTCTAACCAGCAACAGCCATTGGCTACTTAAAATGTTTTGGTGTGATTAATGAAAAGCTGTTTTCTTCAAAACTATACTGTATATTTTCACAGTGTGCTATAACAAAAATGAACTCTCCAATGAAATAAAAGATGAATTTATACAGAACTTCAGGAGGCTATTTATGAAATACTAAAAAAAGATATGAGAATTGCTATTTGTGATATGAATGCAAACGCTGATGCAGACAATGAAGGTATGGAGGATGAAGCCAGTAAGGAAGGCCTGGGAGACACTACAAACGAAATATAAATACAGTACTTAATTTAAGAATTATTTTTTTAATAATTACCTCTCCATTATATAGCTTTTACCTCCACACCAGCGGTAGTTTGACAGATTGAAACGAAAAACGAGAACACTCGGTTTTCTATGAATATCCGTCTTCTATCCATCTACTTCCCCCACCCCCCACCAGGGGACCGATAGGTATAAACACTCGTAGCCGGTCAGTTTACTTCTGTCCATGTTGAATGTGGGGAGGTAGGGAGGGCAATTTATATAATGGAAAGTATTTAAAAAATAATCTTAAAATACTGTATTTATATTTTTTAAATGAACCTTACCTCTCCTTTAATAACTGACTCCCACATTTAAAAAAGGAGGTGGGCAAAGTGGAAATCAGGCAACCCTTAAAAGCTACTTAGTAACAGAATATTTTGTACAAAACAAGTGTTTGTTTTAACCACTGAATGCAATCCATTGGCCATTAATGCTGCCTCAGGAGGACTGTCACTCAGGTGCAAGATCCTCATTATGAAGACAGCTGAGGTCTCTTTGGAGGGTTCCCCCTTCAGCAGAAGGAGGGGTAGGGTTACTGTGCCAAAACCCTGCAGAGCCAATGATGGATAACTACCAGTACATATGTAGAAAAAGGTATACAGTACTTCTAATGCTCAACACTGAGTACCTCCAAGCTTCCCAAAAACCACAACCAGGTTTAAAAGGTAGTAGACCAAAAAAGGCTACCTATCAATTCAGGACATGATATCCCCTGCACACCCCAGGGGAGTTAATGTTCTGCAATACTGTAATCGTATTTTATCTCCATGTCATGAATATAAGCCAAAGCAAGTACAAAATTACCATGCCACTGATCATTGTGTTGGTCACCTGCTGCAAGTGCCTGTAACTGTCTTCCTTGGGAAAGGCAATTATCTTTGCCTTATTTTGGGCTAAGTGCAGTTTCAGGCTAGGCCCTTACCTACAGCAGTATCTTTACCTAGCATGGAGTCACTAGGGCTTGAGGAACTTGACCCCTTGGGGCCTAGTACTGTCTGTAAGGATTGGTGGAATTGCGCAAATGAATTAAACCTGATGTAAAGGTTCTGTCTTTAGTGATATGGAAACTTATCCAAGGATAAGTTCCCAATTTTAAAAGTTGTAGCCATTGCTCACATGTCCAGTGGCTTACCTTCCATAAGGATAGAAATTGGCATGAAAGTCCTTAAACAAAGACCCAATGAAAAGGACATTACATCCCAACTCTTATGAAACCCCAGTTTTCATATCACTAAAGGCAGAACCTTTACATCAGGTTTAATTCATTTGTGCAATTCCACCAATCCTTACAGACAGTACTAGGTCCCCAAGGGGTCAAGCTCCTCAAGCCCTAGTGACTCCATGCTAGGTAAAGATACTGCTGTAGGTAAGGGCCTAGCCTGAAACTGCACTTAGCCCAAAATAAGGCAAAGATAACTGCCTTTCCCATGGAAGACAGTTACAGGCACTTACAGCAGGTGTCCAACACAATGATCACACACAAAAGGAAAAACAGGGAAATACCAGCACCAAAGTTATAACAGTATATTAATTGTAAAAAATAAAGAAAGGGATTTATGGGAATTAAGGATTTAATGAATTTTAATGCACTACCCATGAAAAGCAATTCTGAACAAAATTCTGGGGAGCATGATTCTGGGTATTAATTACTCATCAGATATGCAAAGAATGACATTCCTTTTTACCAACAGAGGTATTCAGAAACTCAGATGCAAAACTTAGTTGGTCAAAAACAAGATGAGTCATCTGTGGGGTGTCTGAGGATGCCTGCGACAGCAGTTTACACAATCATAAAGTAATGAGTTTTTGTTGAAACATATCACAAATAAAATTATAAACTACAATCTAAATTTCCTTTTTAATAGAGCCTTTGAATTACCAAGTTTGAAAATTTTTTTAGAAAGTTATTCCTAAATAAAATAGAGTAATCTTAACTAAACTGACAACAAACAAAATTTTTAAAACTTACAGGTCAATGTGAAACGGGTTCTGTTGCTTGCTCTTAAAACCCATATGAGAGGAGCATATTTCTTCTTGACAGACAAGTAAACAATCCTTTCCCCAGTATACCAATTATATGTGTTGTGATCATAAGTTATATTCCACTGGACAACTCCTTTATTAATGTAAAACTGCAAAAAATATAAAATTTTAATAAGCATCACATAAAAATACAAACTTCTATAATTTTCAAATCAACACTCATGTACTCATGGCAAAAAGTCCAAAACAACAAAGGTTTTTAAGATTATAATGATTTTTATGAAAAAATCAATTTTTTAGGTAGTTACCCTCTATCATTAGCTTTAACTGCGGCTACTTGGCGCAGGTTCGACAAGTGTTAAAACTGAAACAATCGTTAACGAGCGAAACGCTCCCAATAGTTACTCACCCACCCTTTTTGGGGGTGGGGGGTAAGACAGTGAGTTTAATGGTTGATCAGTTGTCTCTTAATCTCTTAAGAGGGGAGGAGGGAGGGAGGGAGGGATCTCAAAGATGGAGGGTAAGTACCTAAAAAACTGATTCTATCATAAAAATCATTATTTTTGAGGTGAAACTTACCCTCCATCATTAGCTGACTCCAACACTGTGTCCTGGAGGAGGGCAAGAGATTTCCCTATAACCAAATTATCAGATATAGACATATCCTTATCGCTGCTCACCTGATGCATGTGATCCCACGGCAAGTTCTTGTCAGAGAGGATCTTCATCAGATGGGGTCCACTATTGCAAGGGGGTGGAACATGGACCCTGGATATAGCCACTGGTTGAGATTGTGCAACACAGAAAGGCAAGTTTGGTCTCTGTGCCTCAGGCCTGCAGAGTTGATGGGAGCTGAAACCACAAGTAAACATACATAATCCCTAAAGAGTTACCACCTACCTAACTGAGTTGCTGTGCCACCTCACACCCAAAATGCCACCATCAATTTTTTTTCCTAAAAAAAGAAAAGGTGGTTTTAGATCAGCTAAGGGTAGCTTTCTCCAATGAGGAGTAATGGCTCTGCAACATAAATCCAACATTATCTACTCTAATGAACTTTGTTGTTCCCACTGCAGTCAAAACAAAGTAGAGTATGATATTACCATGTACGAACTCCAATGCATAAGGTTCCTCAATTACCCAGGAAGGGGTTGATAATGAAAACCTATACCTGTTCGTAACACCCAAAGGGGAAGACTAGTAGAAATCTCCCCTACTGCAACTATAGGTGCTAGTGTATGGCAGTCCCTGCTGGATAAAGACGGCTCTCAGGCAGCTGGAAGAGAACATAATTGCACCTCCACTGTCACCAAGATTTGACAGTCTAGAGAGAGGTGCTAAAGAAAACTAATCAATGCAGCTGTCGCTCTGACATCATGCGGTTTCACCAACAAAAAAGGGACAATCCTCTGGAGACAATGCATGGTGTGCTTCCAGGGTTAAGGATTAATAAAGAAGACCATGGTATCTCAGACCTAGGAACCTAAGGATCTTTGGCGGTGCTAAATTGGTCCTGACACAGCTTCCTAAATGGTTAAGATGGGATGTATAAATCCCTATAGCCCTGACAGGGCATCAAAGAAGCTCGTTTCCCAGAGTCATTAAGATGGGATGTATAAATCCCTATAGCCCTGACAGGGCATCAAAGAAACTTGTTTCCCAGAGTCAGAGTCTCTAAGGCTGGGATAGAGAAAACTCTTGGAAGAGCTTTGGTCTTCAAATCATCTTAGCATGAAAGGATGCATTAAAAGAAGTTCTGCTCCAGTATGTGAACACATTACCAACAAATAAATTGATGTAGCCCACTTACTCTTCTGGCCAAAGCCAATGCCCTAGAAGGAGTGACACTTTCTATGAAAGAGCCTTGAAAGAAGCCTCTCTCTGGGGTTGAAAGGATGGCCACTAGGGAGTCTTAAGCCAAGGACTAGGTTCCATAAAAGCAGCTTAACATAATCTTTAGCAATCCAGCTGAAAAGTGTGAACAGTTTTCCCTAAGTCAGCATGGATTATAGCCTTCATGTAGGAAACAGACAATCCTTTGTCATTACTGTACTCAAGAAGTGCAGACCTTTAAACATTGTAATCTTGTTAATATGGGTGTGCAGAGAAGGACTGCCTCTGGGCTCGCATCATAATCCATACAGCTCCAGCAATACTGAACAAGAAATTAGTATACTTTCCTCTTGTCATAGGGAAAGAGTCCCTAGATGACTAATAAAGGTCTCTGGAGCTCAGGAGCTAGATGACAGTTCCATGAGGTTAGTCGAAGCACTTCGATATTTCCATAAGGCTTCCCCTTCCCTGCCTAATGAAGAAGAATTCCACTGAAATGTGGAAGAACTGGGAACCAATGCCTCCTCAACTACCAAAGCACGATAGAAACATGGTAGAGTTTCCAGTAGTCCTCAACCCTAGAGTACGCCCTTCAACAGTGGTAATATAGGGAAGCCATACACAAAGAGGCTTGTCCAAACCTGAATCCCAACGTCTACTGCCAGGCTTGAGGGCCTGGAATTGGGGAGACAATGAATCAGCTTAGCAGCAAAGAGATCAACGAGGGGTTGCCGAAAATCCTCCTAAATGCCATACAATCTATAAGGAAAGATCAATTGTGGGAGAGTACCTGTCCCGGATAACTTAATGTGTCCACCAAACATACAGTCAATCAGGAAACAACTGAGGCACATGTACCACATTCCTCTCCACTATCTGGAGGCTAAAGTTCTGATGATGGCTATCAAGGTTCCAAAATTATGCCCCCTGCCTTCTAATATAAGCCAGAGAAGGCACACCTAAGGTGACAGAAATTACATAAATCCCTTCTGGCTAGCCAACAACTCCTTGTAGTTAATGAGAATACTCATTTCTACTGTACTGGTTACCACACCTTGAAGCGACTGGTTCCCAATAACCACACCCCCATCCTTGTCCGAGGCAACTTCATACAGTGGTAGGTCTGGGTTCAAGGGCTCTACGGACTCCCTGCGAGAAGCAATACAGTACTAAATACAACTGCCAATGAAGGAAAAGGACCCAGCCTTGGCTCTGCGGCTATAACTCATGGTCAGGCCAAGCGTGTCTCCATGCCAGTGCAACTGAAGAGGTAACATCCAAGTCAGGGCTGCTGAAGAGAAAAAGTCAGGCGAAGCTATGCAAAAAAAAAAAAAAAATACAATCGCCCAGCATAAGCAGTAGGAGGAGAGTCCTTAGTCAAATCTTTGTTCAAATCCTCTTCATCTGACGACACCAGTGATAAGGATAAGTCAGTTGTAGACTTAGCAGTAGGGGAGGCTTCTTCAGAAGGCCCAATATGTCATCCAATTGGCGGTGAATAGGAGCTAGTGGCGGATCAACCACCGCAGGTGAGGGAGCCTGATCCATATGCTTGAGAGCTGGCACCGCAAAAACAAAAACAGGAGTCACTTGGAGGAGGAGAATCAACATTTGGGCGCTATTGGGCACTCAGGAGCTGCTGGGTTCTCAGTGTTACTAGGCACTCGGGTGCTACTGAATGCTCGGGTGTCAATGGGGACTTGGTTGCTGCTGCACTAAAAGGTGCTACCGGGCACTTGTCAATGGAAGAGGAATGCTTGGGAGCCAAAACTTGATATTCCACATCTGCAAGAACTGGAGAAAAACATTCTGGCTATCCCAGAAACTGCAGGAGGGCTCAAACTCCCTAACCCTCTTGTAAGGTACCTCAGGGGAGTGGGACGCATCAGCTGCATGCCTTTTCGACAGCCGGGATTCCTCCTGGAAATGCCGCTGGCACCTCTGTTCAGGATTAGGCATCTCTGAACTAGAAAAGAGTTGATGCACATCCGAAAAGATGCCTTTTCTATGGGTGTCTATCGCAACCTGGGATGTAACTAGAGGTCTGACTGAGGGGGTGACTACCCGTTGGCAGACCCCACCGACCTCCCTTGGGCTTCGGGTATGACTCCTCCCCTGTTTAAGGGAGTGTGCCAGGGACCTTTGCCTGGGAGAATCGGTGGGACGGGCACCCACCTCCTCCACCAACACTTCAGTGACACTTTTTCACTCACTTTGTCCACTTTGTCCATAAGTTCACACACCAAAGCCCCTAACTGGGCCAAAGTGGTCACAATTAAACAGAACTTTTGCTAAAATCTCGATTCGAGGCTGGCGGTGGCACTGGGGTCAGAAGTGTGGGAGCCAGGTACAGGAGCAGGTGGTGCAGCTGGAGAACTGGTAATAGGGGACTTTGAAGGCACAGCAACAACAAGATTATTATTATTAAAATAGTTTAACCAGACCACTGAGCTGGCTATCAGCTCTCGTAGGGCTGGCCCGAAGGATTAGGATGGAATGACAAGTCTAGGCTAGAAGCCTAGCACTGGGACCTACTAGGTCACTTGAGCAACAACAAGAACATCAATACAGTAAACCCCCCTTATTAGCTGGGGATGCATACCACACCGCCCCCGTGAATAGCTAAAATCCACGAATACTTAAAACCCCTCTAAAAACACTTAAAACTACCTATTTTGATAGTTTAAAAAAAAAAAACTAAAAATGCTTATACCCAAGTATTTTAATAGTTTTATCACAAAAAGTGCATTTAGTCATGAAAATGATATATAAATACAGTAATTAGTGAATATTTTGAGTGAAAAATACCGTGAATGGGCAAATTTTCTGCGAATAATTTGTATACACATTCCACAGAGAAATCCGGGAATAGTGAGATTGTGAATACGGGGGGTTTACTGTATTACTAGGAGACCTAGCAGTCCTGGCTAGCTCTCACTCCTACTAGCAATAGCCTTTCTCTTTCTGTCCCTTTCCAATTTAGCAAGATGAGAATTTAAAACCCTCCATTCTTTTGATCCCAGTCTTCACATTCAATACAAGATAATTCAGCAGAACATACTTGCCCCCTGCAGTCTGTGCAGATACTTCTCTTTAGTTAATCTCATACTGCAGCCTCTGCTGCAATAACGAATACTAGTCGCGCTTGAGTCAGACACAGTAAGAAACAAGTCGACTAACTAAGGTCTTAATCTTGAAAAAATTAGCCTCAGCTGTCAGAGAAACTGTCACAATCTTGAAAAATTGGTCTCCAAAGAAAACCTATAACTATCTAAATTGCCGAAAGCTACCAAGAAGTAATTATACTTCACCAATTGGCAAAAAACCATCAACCAGAAAAGTAAAAGAATTCAAAATCAGCTGACTGCTCACAACCTTTGTTTTTAGCCGGCAGAAACAAACTGAAGCTCTCAGCTGAGGTGTCCCTCTCTTCCCCAAAAGTGGGCGGGGCCAGTTACCTAAACAAAACAAAAGAATCACTACCGTGAATTTCAATTTTTTTTTTTATACGAAAAATCTCCATCCTGAAATGCATTTATGGGAACTAAAATCCCCATGAATTAAGAAAGGGGGAGGGAGCTGAATGACCAAAGCCTAAATATCATTTAAAGTAAATGTAGATATGCGGGATAGGTCACGGGAGCAAACGGTAATCTCACATTCGAAGCAAACAAAAACAGCAACTGCTTGAGGGTCAGTGTTAAAAGGAACAATGGAATGTTGCCGAGATTTAGCAATTATTATTGCAACACCTCCATGATTATTTTCTATTCCCAGTCAATTTACTCTATGACTGGGTTTGCAATGTATTCACACCTAGGATTTGCATAAAGTCTCTTGAGTCTAAAATTAGGGAGATTTGAATCATCATAGACCTCTGAAGAAGGCAGTGGCTTCTCTTGCACACTTGGTTTTCCTAGTTAGGAGCTTGATTTATTATCACTCCTCAGTCTTAAAACAAGATTCAGGGACCTTGGTAACTGTTTATTAGCCTTCCTCCATAGATGGTGGGAAGCAGCTAGGAAATTTTCCTTACTGGGTTTATGATTGGCCACATGCAAAAATGAACTTGGAGCTATCTTTCACAATATTCATATGAGATATGCCTTTGAAAATACTCAGTATATAATCCGATTCATCTTCACTGAGACTTAGTGTTGAATAACTTGGTATGCCATAGTGAATCTAAAACAATATTACTACCCACTGGGGTTACAGCTTCTGGAAGCAGAATTTGCAGTCTTGAAAGTGACACAGCAGTCATAAAAACAGATTAATTCCTTCCACATGACTGATCCATTTCATAAAATTATGCAAAAAAACTCAAAGTTAGCTTTCTCACTCACATTTACAACACCAGGTTTTTTACCACTCTGGTGTTCCAGTTGCCTTACTGAGGATACTAGCAGACTCATTCACCTCAAAAAAAAAAAGGAAGGAGGATTCAAGTGTGATTATGCCAGATCCTTCCTTAACAGGAATATCCCTTACCTTACATGGACTGAAACAGACTGTATTAGGGCATTGTCAGGAAGGTGCAGAGGTCGTCAATTGTGTTGAGGGGTCATGAGGTCCAAGGGTAAATAGTTTTGCAGTAATATCCATGTAAAATTAAATGGAAAGAAAAAGAACTGTCTGAAAAATGAAAAAGGGAAGCTATTAGCCTTTCATGCAGTCCATTCCTTACCCAATGACACCAGTGAGAGCTAACTCCCATATGTTCACTCCATACCCTACTCCTGGGGGATGGCACTAAATGATTACAGTCCTCTGGCTCAAGTGTATGCCAAACCAGCTTAATGGGACTGAGCGTTATGTACACATATACATTCCTACTCTAATCATCTTGATGGCCAAACTGGACCAAATGCTTAGAGTCCTACTCCATGAACCAACCAACCCCTGGAATCCAATGGCTAGTTCTGAGGTATAGTCCTGCCCTTGAGACACCATTATTGGGTGTGGACGAGGCCACCATATCTCCCACTATTGGCCCTGAAGATGAACAACAATCCCAGCAATCTTATCCCTTCTCAAAAATCTATAAAGTGAAAAAGAGGAGGCAGAGAGGCTTGAAAGATAAAAGTGGATTAAAGGAAACTGAGGGGAAGAAATTAAAGTACAACACGAGGAAAACCTCACAGTTGCATTAAGAAACAATTGTTAGGAGAAAGTGGAAAATAAGATAGTAGAAAGACGATATGAACAGAGGCAGAGTAAAAGGAATAGAAAGGGCTTGCAGCTAGGGGCTAAATGGATTCTGCAAGAAACCTTACATTGCCTGGAGTGCACCATGTAAGGTGCACTGACAGCACTACCCGGCTACAGGGACAAGAACTGTCCCACACAGTGTAAAAAAAGTGGTCGAGAGGAGAGAAATGAAGAAGCTTCTATGAGGAGAGAAATAAAGACGCTTCTATGAGCTAAAATTATTCCTTAAATTGAGGTATCAAAGCCTGACAAAAAAAAAAAGACGGCATCAGCTAGGAAGGAGAATTCTTAGAGAAAAAATTTCCCTACTCTCTTTTTAGCACTTTCCTCATCTTCCTAGGCTAATTCCCCCTCCACTCTCTGATTCAATGCCCATAAAGCAGGGCAAAGGATCAAGTAGCAAAGAATTCAGGTTATATTCTTGTAGGAACAAATCCTTGTCTATTAGTACTTGGCAACATAAAGAATACTAAAAAGTTACTCTAGAAACATTACAGTACTAACCGTCTCAGCATGGAAAACGTCATCTGACCACTGCCACTCCAGCTGCTCTCCTTCTTCGTAATCAGTCAGCTCAGCAGTGAACCATATCGGAATATCTAACGATGCAGGACCAGTGCTAGTCAGCAATAAATTTGAATCTGAAAAATAAAGAAAATATACATTATGATAAAAATTCAGTTTTTAATCTAGCACACTAGTATTCCATCACTGTACTTGCTGATATATGAAAATGGAACACTGTCAAAATGATATTTTTATGATAAAATAAAGTTTTGTACATACTTACCCGGCAGATATATACTTAGCTATAGTCTCCGACGTTCCCGACAGAAATTCAAATTTCGCAGCACACGCGACAGGTAGGTCAGGTGATCTACCATACCCGCCGCTGGGTGGCGGGAATAGGAACCATTCCCGTTTTCTAATCAGATTTTCTCTTCCAACTGTCTCCTGAGGGGAGGCTGGGAGGGCCCTTCGTATATATCTGCCGGGTAAGTATGTACAAAACTTTATTTTATCATAAAAATATCATTTTTTACATGCAACTTACCCGTCAGATATATACTTAGCTGATTGGCACCCTTGGAGGAGGGCAAGAGACAGCTAATAACTAAAAAACGGGAAAACAACATATGTTGTAGGATAAACAAAAACCCTGGTTCTTACCTGATTGGGCAGAAGACTTCATGGATACTGTCTATGAGTCTGCATGCCTCAAGAGCTTCAGCGAGGAAGAGACCTATGACTGACAGCCCTTCTGGATCATATCAATGGGGGAAGACCCACTTACATGACAGAGCCTGTTATGGATCGTGTCAATGGGGATTAACCCACTTACAAGACAGAGCCCTCTACCTGAATCATATCAATGGGGGCTATCCCTCTTACATGACAGAGCTAGGTAATAATAAAACTACAAGGAGCTAACAACCAAACCCGACCACCTGACCAAGCCTAACCTTGTTAGTGATACGAGATGAAAGAGAGAGTATCTCCACACTCTCTTCCAGCCGACCATAAAAACACAACCACGCATTAAGAGAAACAACCAAATAGCTAGACTAAAAAGGATTAGCTTCAGCTCCTTGACCCAGCAGTGAGGGGGCGGATACGTAAGCTCTAGAGAGAAGCACTTCTCATACGTAACACCAACATCTCTCAAATAATGAGAAGCAAACACTGAGTTACATCTCCAGTATGTAGAGTCCACAATAGACTGGAGGGACCAAGACTTGTGGAAAGCCTGAGAAGTAGCTATGGCTCTCACCTCATGAGCATTCACTCTTAGGAGATGTAAATGTTCGTCTTTGCAAGAAAGATGAGCCTCCTTGATAACATCTTTAATGAAGAAAGCCTGGGCGTTCTTAGACATTGCTCTTGAAGGATCCTTGACAGAGCACCAAAGACTTTCAGTGTTACCTCCGAGCTGTTTCTTTTTCTCCAGATAACATCTAGGGCTTCTTACTGGACAGAGAGTGTGCTCTAGCTCCTGTCCTGAAATAGTGGAGAGTCCCTTGACCTCAAAACTCCTAGGCCAAGGTTTTGAAGGGTTCTCGTTCTTTGCTAAGAAGAGAGGCTTAAAGGAGCAGATCGCAGAGTCCTTCTTAAAGCCGACTGAACCTTCCAAAGCCTGTAATTCGCTCAATCTTTTAGCAGATGCAAGAGCAAAAAGAAACGATTTCCTGGTTAAATCCCTGAAAGAGGCAGATCGAGGAGGCTCAAATTTATCAGACATTAAGAATCTTAAGACCACGTCCAAATTCCAGCTGGGAGGTCTAGGGGACTTGTTTTTAGACGTCTCAAAAGACCTTATAAGGTCGTGAAGGTCCTTATTATCGGAGATGTTAAGACCTCTATGTCTAAAAACTGAGGAAAGCATGCTTCTATATCCCTTGATGGTAGAAACCGCCAGGTTACACTGTTCCCTTAGATAAAGAAGGAAATCCGCTATCTCCATTACAGAGGTACTGGAAGAGGACACTTTCTGAGCTCGACACCATCTCCTATAGACTTCCCACTTCGACTGGTAGAGGCGCAAGGTAGAGGATCTTCTGGCTCTGGCGATAGCCTCGCAGCCTTTCTCGCTGAAAATCATCGCTCTAACCAGTCCTTCGACAGTCTGAAGGCAGTTAGGTTTAGAGCGGGAAGGTTCTTGTGATATCTGTCGAAGTGGGGCTGTTTGAGAAGATCGCTCCTGAGAGGGAGCGACCTGGGAAAGTCGAAAGTCTATCATCCATTCCAGTACCTCTGTGAACCAGTCTCGGGATGGCCAAAAGGGAGCGATCAGGGTGAGCTTGGTGCCCTTTGAAGAAGCAAACTTTCTTATCACCTCCCCTAGAATCTTGAACGGGGAAAAGCATAACCGTCTAGACCTTCCCAATCTAGGAGAAGGCTTAAAAGGTTTGCTACTGCTCTGGGGTCCGAGATTGGGGAGCAGTAGTTCTCCAATCTCTTGTTCCAATGGGTGGCGAAGAGGTCGATATGAGGTCTCCCCACAGGAACCATAGCCTTTCGCCAAACCTCTTGATGTAGAGACCATTCCATGGGAAGAACCTGGTCTTTCCTGCTGAGCAGATCCGCTCTCACATTCCTTTTCCCTGAACAAATCTGGTGAGGAGAACGATCCTTCCTCTCCCCACCCATAACAGAAGGCTCCTTGCTGCACTTGCAGGGAGAAGGAATGAGTCCCTCCTGCTTCCTGATATAAGCCAGGGCTGTGGTGTTGTCTGAATTGACAAGGACTACTGACCCCTTGACCAGAAGTTCGAATCGGATGAGAACTAGATGAATGGCTACTAGCTCCTTCTTGTTGATGTGCCAGGACCCTGATCTGTCCCAGGTGCCTGACACTTCCCGAGCCTAGTGTTGCTCCCCAACCCGACTCCAAAGCGTCTGAGAACAACACTAGGTGAGGGTTCGGCGGTTGCAGAGGAATTCCTAGACCCAGTTTCTGGGGTCTAACCACCAACGGAGATGTTCCTTTCTTGATTTGTGATCTGAAAGGAGTCTGACAACTCTTGGGACTTCCGATCCCAAGATCTCTTTCAGGAAGAACTGTAGAGGTCTTAGGTGAAGCCTTCCTAAAGAAACGAACTGTTCCAGCGAGGAAATGGTCCCCAGCAGACTCATCCATTCCAGACTTGAACATCTGTCTTTCCCTAGAAAGTCTGTCACCTTTTGAAGGCAGCGTTCCCTTCTTTCCAGGGAGGGAAACGGCTCAAAACCCCGAGAATCCATCAGAATCCCCAGGTAGACAATTTCCTGCTGAGGAATCATCTGAGACTTCTCGAGGTTCACAAGAAGTCCTAGAGACTGAACCAGTTTTAAACAAATGCTAGAAAGGTCCTCCAGACAATGGTTTTCGAATTGGCCCGGGAATTAGCCAGTCTTTTTCGAGATACAAGGAAATCCTCACCCCCTCCAAATGCAACCAGTGAGCTACATTCCTGAGAATGGTCGTGAACACTTGGGGAGCTGTGGAAAGTCAAAGCACAGAGCCCTGAACTGAAAGGTTCTTCCTGTCTACCATGAACCTTAGGAACTTCCTGGAGGAAGGATGGATGGGAACGTGGAAGTAAGCATCCTGAAGGTCCAGGGACCCCATCCAATCTCCTGACTAAAGTGACAACAGAACAGAGGACGTCGTCTCCATAGAGAACTTCTTCTTGATGACCTAACGAGTTCAGGAGCTCACATCCAAGACCGGTCTCCACCCTCCTGAAGTTTTGGCACTAGAAAAAGCCGATTGTAAAATCCCGGGAGTGAAGATCTTGCACGGTTCTATGGCAGCCTTTGCTAGCATTTGCTCGACGGCTAGCAGAAGGGCTTGCCTCCGCACAGGATCCTTGTATCTCGCTGATAACTCCTCGGAGTTGTTGTCAAGGAGGCTTGAGATGAAGGAATGAGGTAACCCTTCCTCCAAGAAAGAGAGGGACCATTCGTCCGCCCCCTTCTGTGCCCAGGCTTTGGCGAACTTCAGAAGTCTGGCACCTACTGGCGTCTGGAGGACTTGCTTCTCACTTGGACTTCCTGGCAGGGAGTCCTAAAGGTCTTGATCTTCTTTCAGGTCGCTTCCTGATAGACCTGGATCCTCGAAAGGGCTCCTGACTTGGGGCCTTCTCCTTCTTAGCAAGGGAGCAGTAGGTCTCATCCTCTTAGACGACTGCGCTAGCAGATCCTGAGAAGCTTTCTCAGACAAAGAACAGAGACCTCCTTAACAGTCTCTTGCGGGAAAAGATGGCTTGACAGCGGAGCGTATAAGAGGAAGACCTCTGGAGAGGAGAAACCTGGGATTTGGACAGGAAAGCACTGAAGACTGATCTCTTCTTAAGCAGGCCAGAGCCGAACAGGGAAGCGATCTCCATAGAGCCGTCCTTAACAGCCTTGTCCAAGCAAGACAACACACTGCTGAGGTCCTCCATACTGACCGAGTCCTCTTCAAGACTACTCTTAGCTAAGGGAGAGAAGAGACCAGTCCATAAAGTTAAAAACTTCCAGAACCTGGAAAAGGCCCTTGAGGAAATGATCCAATTCACAAAGTCCCCAAGAAGCCTTGGCCGAATTAAGGGAGAGTCTTCTGGAAGAATCCATTTAGACCGAAGAGAAGTCTGAGCCAGCCGATGAGGGGAGGGCTAACCCCATTGGTTCCTTAGTCTCGTACCACATTCCCGCTCTGCCCGAAAGTCTAGAGGGAGGCAAGGAGAAGACAGTCTTGCCGGCATCCTTCTTCGAAGAGAGCCACTCTCCGAAGCCTTTAAGCGCTTTCTTCATCGAGATCGTCGGTCGCATTTTAACCAAAGAGGAAGACTTCGAGGCCTTGGTGCTCGAAAGCATGGAGCCAGGAGAAGGAGGAGAAGCAGGCTTGAAGGGATTCTCCATACTCCTGAACCAGCAAAGCTGTCAACCTCTTGTAATCAGAAACGTTGATATCCTTGGGGATTAGGTCCTCCGATAACACTTCCAGGCCTGAAGGAGGAGGAGAACGTTTGGAAATAGAAGGGCACTTGCCAGAAGAAGAGCGCCTAGAAGGAGAAGAGCCTTTGTCCACTGAAGAACGACCATTCGGAGAGCGCCTGCTAGATGACTGGCGCTGACAGGAGAAGAGGCTCGAATGGTAGAGGAGCCCTTGCTGGGAGAGCGGGCGCCTACCAAAAGGGAGGGAGGCTGGCGAGGAGCTTCCACCATAAAGGCGAAGAACGAGACTGACGAGAAGAGCGTTTCACTGGGAGAAAGCATCTCCAACAGGAGAAGACCGACGACTTATAAGGCGCCGGCGCCTGGGAGGAGAGGCGCTATCCGCCCGACGAGCGCCTAGGAGAGAAGCGCCTACAAGGAGAGGAGCGCCTACCAGGGAGGAGCGCCTGCTGCTGGAGGGGGCGCTTAACAGGAGAAGAACGCTTTCACAGAAGATGACTTGCTGGGAGAAGAGTGTCTCTTGGAGGACTTGATCGGAAGAGAGGCATCCTTCCTACGAGAAGAGCTCTTTGATAAAGAGCCAGCCAGAGCAGCGAGCTGAGCCTGGAGGCCCAACAGGATCTGCTTGGTGGACTCCTGACCACCAGAAGAAGAGGAGGGAGATCTTGAGTTCTCTTCTTTGCAACGGAGAACCCTCAGGAAAGCGCTCAGGGCTGGAGTCCAAAGCGTCTCCTCTAGGAGCCTTCCAAGTCCTCTTCAAAGGCGCGACTCCTCAGCCGAACTCCAACCATTTGGGTGAAGAAGAAGCAGAAGACGAGAAACACTTCTTCAAGATCCCTTTTCTCATGGCGATCTAAGGCAGCCTGGGACGCGTCAACAGGCGCTGCCGAAGGGACGCCTGACTCGTTGGGGAGCTCTTCATCCCCCCTTGCGGCTGTCGACATTCCTCCTCCACTGGGTCTGGGAGTTTGGAAGAGGTCTAGGCCTAGGAGCGATGCAGAGCCGGTCAGACGCCCCCTCCACTACACTGGGGACACTACACACATCATTATCACTTCTCACTTTCTTTTCCTCCAAAGCACGCATCTGCAACTGCATCTTGCGGATCGTGGCCTTCATTGCAGCCATCTCCGAGGACGAATCCACAGGTTCGATTGAAGGGTGAAGGAGCTGAAACAACAGGAGTGACAGGCGAATCTGGAAGAGTGTTAGGTTCTAATTCTACCTCCTTAGAAAGAGACCTACTTGAGCTTCTAGAAGAAGCCTTCCTAACTCTATCCTTCTCCAACTTTATGTACATAAGAGTTCAAAGCTTTCCATTCCAGATCAGTGAGATTCTCGCATTCAACACAAGTGTTCTCAATCGAGCAATCATTCCCCTACACCTCGAACACACAGTATGAGGATCTAGAAGCTTTATCCGGAAGTCTCACCTTACAATCAGACCTAACACACACACGAAACACTGGTGCAACACTCTGATCAGACATTCTTACAGAAAATACCAAAGCCAAAATCAAAATCAATCCACAAAAGCGTATGCCAAGCCAAAGATCCAATACGTCACCAAAGGTCAGTCCAAAATAATCCTCAGCAAGCGAAAAATGAAAATCTAAGCAGGAGGAACCAACAACAGATGTTGCCGGAACCAGTGACAGAGAAAATCTGATTAGAAAACGGAATGGTTCCTATTCCCGCCACCCAGCGGCGGGTATGGTAGATCACCTGACCTACCTGTCGCGTGTGCCGCGAAATTTGAATTTCTGTCGGGAACGTCGGAGACTATAGCTAAGTATATATCTGACGGGTAAGTTGCATGTACAAAAATTAAATTTCCTTGTAATCAAACTTAACTTGCAGCTCCGTCTTACTAGCTCTGGTTATTTTTGGCCTGCAAAGCAATACAGTACAGCATACAAGTTGAGGAAGAGGATTCCTTGTGAAACAATGACTTGTGTCTATAAACAATAATAATATAGTAAATTTTAAAGTAATTTGTATTTTTCTGCACTCCACTTTGCCTTTAGGCCCAGGTATCAGAATGAGGGGTGGCTGAGGTGGGCCGTAAATGTAAACACCTTCAGATTTGTGTAAAGAAAAATTGCAGATTTTAAAGTAACCACTTGTATTTTTCCTAACATACAAACCTGAAGGTATTTACATAGATTCTGCTTGCAAATGCAAGCTGGAACAGCTGTTAACCTTCAAACAAGGTCGTTAGCTACTAATGGTAGAAAGGAAGCCCGGCCCACTTGTTGGTCTGCACTCCACTTTGCTTTTCAGCCCAGGTATCAGAATGAGGGGTGGCTGAGGTGGGCAGTAAATGTTAAGACCTTTAGGTCTGTATGTTAGGAAAAATACAAATTACTTTAAAATTTGCAATTTGTTCCTACACAAATAGTGTACAAACCTTCAGTTTTTACATAGGAGACTTACCCATTGGAGGATGGAATCTGAGTAAATCTCTGAACCAACTGAAGTTCTACCAATCTGGCAATCTCTTCCGGGCCTTGAAGAGCTGAGGAAGGAGTCCCATGCCTCTGGCATGTTGAACATATGGGATGTTCAACTGCCAGACTTCCGGGCTTGAATTAATGAGTTTGTGTCATTACTCAAAAAAAAAAAAAAAAAAAAAAAAAAAAAATTGGATGAACCTATAGAGTTGGAGACAATAAAATGCTAATAAAACCAAAAGGTTTGTTATATTCTCAACCCCTCTCTCCTCAGGCTAGAGACAGGAGGAGGACTTGCGTCTAACAATCTACAATATATTACTACATACAGGGAACTGTTATCTAGACTCACCCGCACAACACGCCAGTCCAGCATGTGGCGACTTGCTACCTGCCTCTCTGCCCTACAAGAGAGAAAGGTAAAAGAGGAAAGGGAAGAGGCCAGTCACTCACTCACATTCTCACTTACTTACCGTACACCTTTGACGAGATGCTACCTGTCCCTCTAGGGGAGCCGGGTGAGCTACACAACATGTTCATCATCATCATTATATCTTATCACGCCAATATTGTATCCACTGCATAGCAGCCTGATTGCATTCGTAGAGGTCCAAATCTGTACAGATTGGCCCATGTTCACACCCACCAAGTATGTGATTCATTGTCTGGACGGGATGACCACATGGGCACTCAGCAGAGGGGAGGCAAGTAGTAAACCTTCTCATGGTGCCCCTGTTAATCCTGATGGAGACCAATTACTACACAACGCACAACACCTGAATCTTTTGCGGGGTGGTAAAAGGACACAACATGTTGAGCAGCCACAACAAAACCCAAGGAAAATGTGTCCAAGAACAACATCCCGAAGGTGGAAAAACATGAATGTTGGGACCACACTCCTGCCCGTAATACCTGTAGAACCAACAGGTTCTTCTGAAATGCGAGGGACGAGCCAATGCCCCTAACCTCATGAGCTCTTACTCAGAATGCCTTCCTGTCTACCCTGTCAGACGTAGAGTAAGCTTGTTTGATTGTCTCACGAAGCCTGAAGAAATTGTGTTCTTGGACACCTCTTTCCAAGTTCGACCAGTCCTGGAGCATCGCATCCGTTGCCCACGCGAGAGGGTCCAGGGTGGAGAGCAATACAAAGGAAGTCGGTGATTCTTCAACACTGCAAATAGATCTATTGACGGCTTTCCCCACCATTTCCACAGGTCGGTGCATACCTGCGGATTCAGTGTCCATTCCGTGGGCAGGACCTGTTTGCAAAGACTTAATTCGTCCACTATGACATTGAGTTTGCCCTGTATAAAGTGGGTAACAGTCTTGTTTTGATTTCCTTGCGCCCAGATAACAAGTACTTTGGTCGTCTGATACAGTGAGAAGGAGTGGGTCCCTCCCTGATTCTTTATGTAGGCCAGAGCTGACGTATTGTCCGAGTGGACTATGACTGTGGATTTGTAGGCCGCTGTTGAGAAATGTTGAAGGGCTAAGTGTATTGCCTTCAGCTCCTTCACGTTGATATGAAGCTCTCTCTCGGGCAGCGACTATGTCCCTGACACTTTGTTGTTTTCTAGGAGGGCCCACAAACCCAGATCTGATGCGTCTGAGTATAATGTGAGGTTGGGGCTCAGAGGATGTAGAGATTTCCCTTCTGCAAACCTTCCTGTTACAAGCCACCACCGAAGGTCCTCTTTGATTGGGAAAACAAACTAGTCCGGGAGAAACTTCCTCTGCCAACTGGCTTTTGTAAAGAACTGTAGCACTCTTGTGTGAAGTCTCCCTAAAGGAACGAACTTTTCTATGGATGAGAGAGTTCCCAGCAAACTCATCCATTCGTTGGCCGAGCATGACGGGAGAAAGAGGAACTTCTGAACTGTCTGAATGCAGTCTTTTATTCTCTTGTCGGATGGAAAAGCCCAAAAATCCAAAGAGTTGATCTTCATTCCCAAATAAAGAATTGACTGACTCGGGACTAACTGGGATTTGTCTAGGTTTATCAGTAGGCCCAACTCTTGGGCTAACACAAGAGTCGTCTTTAGGTCCTCCGTGCAACTTGATTCCGAGGGGGAGCACAGGAGCCAGTCATCTAAATAGAGATAAATGTTGATCCCCATGAGATGTAGCCATTTTGCCAATGGGGCGAGGACACGAGTGAAAACTTGAGGGGCTGTCGAAAATTCAAAGCACAGAGCTCGAAACTGGAAGACCTTGTCCTGGAACACAAACCGTAGATATTTCTTGGTCTCTGGGTGGACTGGAACGTGGAAATATGCGTCCTGCATGTCTATGGTTGCCATCCAATCCCCTTGACGGATGGAAGACAGAAGTGAGTGGGTTGTTTCCATTTTGAATTTCGTAGTCTGGATAGAGAAATTCAGAGCGCTGACATCCAGGACAGGTCTCCAACCTCCCGATGATTTTGGGGAGACGAATGATCGCTTTATCCACGCATGAGAGCACTCCCAGCCAATCTGTAGCGAAGTTATCTTGGAGAGAAGTGTAATCTTCTATTTTCCTCGCTAAGGCGCTGACAATCCAGTCAAGAAAACTTAAGATCTTGAAGACCTTAAAGATGTCCTTAGTCAAATGCTCGAGTTCTGAAGTGGTAAATAAAATCTTGGATGAGGAGAAGGCAGATCTCTGAGACGAGTCAATTAAACTGGAGAAATACCCTTCGGAGGAGGCAGTAACTCCCAGAGACGGCACTTCCCCAGTCGCAGGATAAGTATCTCCTCTTGGATAAGCGAGAAGGAGGAGTGCAGAATACCGCTTTCCCCGTATTCCTCTTTTCTGCCAACCAGCTCTCAATGCTTGACAGAGTTTTCTTTGACGACGACAATAGCACCATCTCAGGCAGCCTAGAAGCTTCCGTAGGCTGTCTCATCACAAAGGAGGAACCCAGCGAAGAGGGAATCACTGGGGAAAAGAAGTCCAGGAAGCAAAACAAGAGGTATTTCAAAAGAGAAGCGTAGGCTGAAACAGGCTGATCCTGATCTACATCCTCTTCTGCAGACGAATGGGTGAGAGAGTCAAATCCTCGGGCTCCTGAGACACTGTCGGTTTACGTAAAAAGTTAAGTATACCTTAGTTTAACCAGACCACTGAGCTGATTAACAGCTCTCCTAGGGCTGGCCCGAAGAATTAGACTTATTTTACGTGGCTAAGAACCAACTGGTTACCTAGCAACGGGACCTACAGCTTATTGTGGAATCCGAACCACATTATACCGAGAAATGAATTTCTATCACCAGAAATAAATTCCTCTAATTCTTCATTGGCTGATCGGAGACTTGAACTCAGGCCTAGAAGAGTGCTAGCCGAGAACTCTACCAACTCGTCCAACGAGGAACGTCGGTTTACGTAAAAGATCAATAATACTGTCTAAGCGTTGTTTAATCGGTTCCAAAGCTGGATCCTGAACTGGACGGACAGTGGAGTGTGGTGCCGGATGCCTAGGTGAATTTGGCATCAAGCTTGGAAGGGAGCGATCACACACTGATGACCATGCGCGAACTACGTGTTGATCTGGTTCCACAGGCGCAACGGATCCTCTAGATCCCACTGTGTGCTTGGATCCCTTGGATCCCACTAAGCACTTGGATCCCGCAGATCCCACTTGATGAATGGATCCCTCAGATCCCACTGGACCAATGGATCCCTCAGATCCCACTAGATGAATGGATCCCTCGGATCCCACTGGACGAATGGATCCCTCGGATCCCGATGGATGTCTGGATACCTCAGATCCCACTAAATATCTGGATCCTGATCCCACTGATCCCACTAGATACTTGGATCCTCCAGATCCCACTAAACTGTATCCTTCTGGATGCCCGGATCCCTTGGACCCTAAAGCATGATCTCCGTGTTTCTTAGAGATCCGCTTGGGCAACAAAAACTGACGCTCTGACACAGACACTACGGGCGGCACATTAGATGGATCATCCCAAAAACTACATGAAGGTTTGGGTCTCAGATCCCAATCTCTGTTCTGCTCGCACAGGATCAGAAATTCAGACTAAGCCGCAGATCTCACCCTTTTTTAATGGCCTGGATGCACTTTTGAAGCACCAGCCGCACTTCTGACTCACTCTGTACTTGGATTCGTCGGATCCCAAATCCGAATCACTCGCCGAAAGGGCATGAACCCCAATATGGACGCCTTTCCAGTGGCTGTCCGCCGAGTCCTGGGAATCTCGAACAACAGGCTCGGTTGAGGGGGCAACTAACCGTGGGCAAACCCCACCGACTTCCCAGGGACTTACGGTTTGCCTCCTCCCAGGTTATGGAGCATCGGTGGGACGAGTAGCCACCTCCTCCACTGACACAATACTTGCACTAATCTTATTCATAAAGCCCCTCATTGAAGCCCCTATCTGAGCTACAGTGTTAACTAAGAGACCAAATTTCTGGTCCATTCTGGCTTCCAGACTGGAGATGGCATTGGTTTCAGAAGTTTGGAAGTTGGATAAAGGAGTCACAGGTAAAGTCGGAGGACTGGTGATAGGGGAAAATGCAGATATGGGAGTTGGAAGGTCATGCAAAATAGGAGAACCCTGACTAACTGAATTCTTAATTTCAGCCTTAGCCGCCACTCTCCTACGTCTGTTACTCTCAAGTTTATTTAAGTAACTAGTTAAAGTCTTCCATTTCCCGATCCCATTCTATGCATTCGTCACAAGTCAAGACTGAAGAGTAAGTTTGTCCTCTACATTGACAACAAATGGTATGAGAGTCATAATTGATAGAAGTGAGTTTGGTATTACAGCCTTTGCTGCAAAACCTACTGCTAGCAGAACTAGAGTCAGACATTTTCATGAAAAGCAAAAGTCCAGGCTAAATAAGCTAATACAATTAGCGCAATTGCTACCAAGACACGGAATACTTCACCAAAAACGATGAAAACCATCCAGCCAATTATACTAAGACAATGAAAGCTGAAGTCAACAACCATGTTAAGCTGTCAACCGGCAGAAACGAAATTGGGCTCGTTAGTAGTGTTTTACCTATCCTTCCCTGAAAGTGGGCGGGGCGAGTTACCTACACCAAAATATTGGAACTCTACCGTGAATTTTCAAATTTAAGCTGCCGATAAATGAAATTTAACAGCTATGTAGTTACTTATATAAAAACCACAACCCAACCACGGGGAGTGGTGGGTGCCCCTGGTACATTGTAACCCCCCAGCTCCTGCAAAATCGACACCTCCCCAAGGTGACGAGATAGTAGGAGAAAATCCTAAGCTTCCTTCTGCAATACTATCCAGTCACTAATATTGATTGCAAGGTACTGCAAAAATTAACACTGCTTTAACTTCAATAAAAGTCACAAGAAGTGAAGAACGATTACACATCCAGAAGGTCGAATGCAGAACAAAAGTAAGGGACATCTTGCGTCTGACAGCTAATGAGCTAGAGGCTGCTCCGATGTCCTTAGCTTTCACTAAAACGTAGTTAAAATGCTCTCCTGAATCCATTAGGATGAAGGACAATGCGTACTTAAATAGAGAGCAAAAAGAGTCCATGCCACACCACTGTAGATTATCAATGGCCCTCTGTTCTGCTGATCCTGTTCTAGTAATACCTGAAAACTCTAACTGGATAGAGAGCTCTCTTTTCTTCCACAGATCCAAGGATGAGGGGAGAGTTGAAGCCAGAGGAGTGGGAGTTGGCGCCAAGCTCTGGTTGCTCGGAGCTGGCGACAAGCTGTAGTTGGAGCCAGTCAAGTTGGCTGCCAGGTGAGCTAGACACTCGGGAGCTGGTGGAGCACTCCGAGCAAGAGCTGGTGCCAGGCTGTAGTTGGTGCCAGGCGAGCTGAAAGTCAGGCAAGGTAAGAGCTCAGGAGCTGGTAGGTGTTCCCAGGTGCCAGGTTGAAACTGGTACCAAATAAGCTGGATGCCAGGTGAGCTAGCAGGCACTCCTAGGTGCTCAGAGCATGAGCTGGCACCAGGTGAGCTGAAGACAGGCGAGGAAAGAGTTCGGGAGCTGATGAACGTTCCTAGGGTAAACGCTCGCAGCGTGAGACACTGACATTCCTCCGCTGTTTGGACACTTCCGGAAAATGCATTCAAATGCGGCCCCATCAGCATCAGTGTGACTTGTGCCCCCCTCTAAACAACAAGCCGAGACCTCTACGTTCCTATCAAAGTAAGGGTTTTCTCCTAAATTACGAGATGGCATATTTCCGATTAAACAGAGGTTCATTAAGATTTAGCTGTGCACGGTGCTAACTTACTGGCCATGACGCTCTGGAAACTTTTACTTAAAACAGTTTAAAAATGGACAAGTGATGCCATCTCGAAATTTGCCGAGTCACTCGTGTAAACAAACTGCCCATTTCCTGTCTTAAATCTGAAAAATATTTGTACCCATAGACAGTGACACCGTTTCCTTGACATCAGTGGTAAACGCTTGCGTTTTTGGGGATTGGACGGGGAACTCTAGCGAATTTTCAGGCCGCCAGGATGCTAGATAACATTTAATTAACTACGTAGCTAAACACCAGAATAACGTTATAAATTGAGTATATGCATTACATGTTCATTATAATTCATTTGAAAATATTTGTTGTTGGAGCAAACCAGATTCCTGAGACAAATTTCAACGATTTTGCTGTGAACATTACGATGTAGCTATTTTTCGCGTTTTCCTATTTTCTTATTTATTTATATGTATTACATACAGTGTAATATATATATCACATACACAATGTAAGTTTTATCAAGTATAATGGTGTTTTAAGTAATAATTTCGGATTCAAAACCTTTATTTCAGTCCTGTATTTTGACGTCATGGCATCTTGACTCTCATACCAGTTCTAGATAAATTGTCATACTCAACTTTCTTGCATTTTTGCCAAAGTGGTAACACTCATATGCACACATTACAGTAAACCCCCCGTATTCGCGGTCTCACGATTCGCGGACTCACGTATTTGCGGTCTCACGATTCACAGATTTCTCTGTGGAAGGCATCTACCCCTTATTTGTGGAAAATTCGCCCATTCGCGGTATTTTTCACTGAGAAATATTCACTAATTACTGTATTTTCATATTTTCATGACTAAATGCACTTTTTGTGATAAAACTATTAAAATACTCAGGTATATGCATTTTTTAGTTTTATTTTGTTTAAACTATCAAAATAGGCAGTTCTAAGTGTTTCTGGAGGGGTTTTTAAGTATTCGCGGATTTTAGCTATTTGAGGGGGGGTGCAGAACCCATCCCTGCGAATACTGGGAGTTTACTGTACATGTCTCAGAAGCATACATAGTAATATGTACTTAAATAAATTAAAAGTCCTAACAACAAAATACTGAATTTCTATCGTAAACAGTTCACTAACGCATCGTCCGCTCTCGGATGTTTGTGGCAGCTAGATGTACAATAAGGCTGGAAAATTGTCCCCACCACAGTTTCGCTACTTTGATGGAGTAAAGAACTGTAAACAAACATTCTCACGTATTTTAAGTGGTATTTTGAGTGAATTAAGTACAAAATGTGCATAATTACAATCAATTAAGCACTGTGGAGCTTCAGTTGTAATGTCAGTAAGGATAAAACCACGGATTAAAGGTAAAAATACATTTCAGCCCAACCACATGACACAGGAATTCCATGTCTCATATTTTCACTAGAATAGGCAACAAAATGTTGTTTTATCGTGCTGATTATGACTAAAATCTTGAGTAATATCTATAAACATTACATATATATGCAATTAATGTCAGTACACCGTTAAATGAATGCTGAGAAGGAAGCGTCCAATCGCCATTCATTTTGTCAGTCATTGGGAAGAAGCCATATTGGATTCAAAATTGCCTTCAACACCTAGTTTACAAAGACTTCACATGCTTATTTTACCTCATATGGCAGTTTCCTATAGGTCATTTTGTTAATGAAGCGTCAATCTTTAGAAAGGTTTTCTTAAAGGTTTAATTTTTTTGCTATTTCTCCAATTAAATATCGAGTGAAAAGTGAAAATTCTGCCACCCAAGTGGCAGGGTAAATGATCAGGGTTGAGAAACCCCAAGTGTCTCAACCCCAATCATTTACCCTAGGTGCCCGGAGCCCTGTTCCTGGTTGTCATGAACGTCTTCTCTTCCATAAGTTCTTATGAAGAAAGAATGGATCCAGGTCTTGGAAGGGTCCTCGTTCATGGTTAACCTTCCATGGATAAATGAGCAACCCCTGTTACTGAATCCAAGTACAAAAAGGGCATCCTAGGTTAGGTTAGGATGCATCCCTTTTAGCCTACTGTCCGCATTACATCTTCAAACTTTAAAAACGTTTATTATAAACATGAAAGCGGCTAGCCAATGATTTTTTTTCGAATAATCCCGTTGTTTCAAATATTTCATACTTTGCTGTTACTGACTGATACACGATACACTGGACTCGTTTTCCCCCCCACCCAAAAAACCAGTTTTCCACTGGGGTCACCCATATATTTCTGATACAGGGGACGAAGGGAAAACACAAAAGCACGAGGTCTGCACAAGCAATGGTGGCAGCGCATGCAGTAAACAAGCGATGATCTGTCGGAAAATGTTGGCCAAAGTATCATAAAGCTACCAGGAGGACACTTCCACCGTAAACCTTGCCTGGTCATTTTCACTTACCTTCAGCCAGGACTGCAGACCCGAACGATAAAATACACAGGAGTGCCCGCCACTGCCAAGACAAGACCCCCATGTTTCGTCACATCGACATCATACGCCGTACCACACGTTTCACACCTTGGTGACAACTCCAATGCACTCAAGACCTCTGTCACAATCACAATTCACAACACAGTAACCCGTCATATGATAAGCCATACATCGGTGCCACGATGATGCAACCTGGGTAACTTTTAGCGAAACAAATATTATATTTCTAAAATTATTTAACATAAAAATTATTCAGCATTAATTAAACAATCCTCATGCTTAATGAAATGTCCCTATCGTTTAAATAATGAATATTTAAAATACTACACAGTACATGTGGCACCTCCGCATTAGCAGTAACTGAGTGCAATCGGAAGAAACATAAACACAGCTTCCTAAATCGTGGTAATACTAAATTGTAATGAGTCTCGAAGGTCAAATGCACTAGTGTAATCTAATTATCTCGGGTAAATTCATTCCCAAATAGGCCAAATATATCGAAAAAAATAATATATTCCATGTCACAGGAACTTTTAAACTTCGAATATTATTGGAAGCAACTTTCGAGTGCATAGTAAGAGGACCATCTGTGACATCAACCAATTACGTAAGTGATGTTAATAAAACTGCGTCGTGAAGGAGGGTTATTATTATTATTATTATTATTATTATTATTATTATTATTATTATTATTATTATTATTATTAGCAGCAGCAGCAGCAGCAGCAGTAGTAGTAGTACTAGTAAAAATACTGGAAACAAAAGCTACGTTAATGGGGGAGAAAGTTAATTTTTTACTTCTTTTTTTCTGGACTCCTGATGAATTTTCTTATTCAAGAATGAAGAAGCTAGTTGACAATTATCATATGACGAGTTCATTTTTATTCATACGATTTACAATAAATATTCGAGAGTTGCAATACATACATACACATACACACACACACACACACACACACACACATATATATATATATATATATATATATATATATATATATATATATATATATATATATATATATATGTGTGTGTGTGTGTGTGTGTGTGTGTGTGTGTGTGAGAGAGAGAGAGAGAGAGAGAGAGAGAGAGAGAGAGAGAGAGAGAGAGAGAGAGAGAGAGAGAGAGAGAGAGAGAGAGAGAGACTGGGCAAGGGACTGAACTGTGCAATACAAGTATAGAATAAAATAATGGTTAGAATAAACAGAGTATGCATCACGAAATATTTTAAAATTCATTAGACTCAAAGACTTGAAATAATGAAACAACTTCACTGGAGAAAAGAGAAGTTATCAAGTGCACTGTAATTCACTGACTTGAATTAAATGATCAAGTAAATCCATACTTATTTTACGTTCTTGTCTGAAAGATTTAGAAAGGGCATTCAAAACTTTTTTGGGGTGGGGTTGGCAGTACCTCAAAAGATCATAGATTCCTAGAACCTAGGTGTGAGAATTCCGTGTTTTGGAGAGGATTTCTACTATTTTGAATTAAATTACACTGTTATTGAGGCTATCCTAAGACTTTTTCATACGATTTCATATTCATTAGCTTAACAAAATAAAAACTGAAGGTGCTCGGCAAGATAAAAAGTTTAAAACTAAAGATTAACAAAATAAAAATAGAGTGAGAGTGTTCGGTAAGAAAAATCAAACTCAAAATAAGAGAAGCATTACCTTTTCGCCGCTTCCTCTCATTAGTTGGTTGCAAAATGGAATTGGTAAACATATTTCTGTCAACAAAGTTAGCTTAAATGTGTTAAGATGTGATAACATTCCTGTGTTCAGTGATACCGCAGGCTATGTGCTTTTTTTACATTAAACAGTGTTTTCTTGATTTCAAGAAGTATCTGTCAAAGGACCGGCCAGGTGTTTAAGCACCCGGAAGACCTTCAATACAGTCTGATTTCCTATTATTGGCAACGAAGCCCAGCAGGCCCTAGACTTCATTCGCCATGCCGTTAAACCTGTTTAGTCGTAATTTTTCCCCCGGGAGGTCACGTCCTCGAAGGTCAGCGTCACTTTCAAGCCTTAAAAGAGAATCAGAAAAATCTGGAGGAGATTTATCAAGTGACTTTAATAGGATAAAGCTAAACATTGGTGGTCAGAACGCTTCCTTTGAAGATGGAGAATGGATTGCAGGTACAGTAGCTACTGTAGCTGGCCTTGTTTTAGTTAATGATTGATGATCTGGTTGATGACAAAGTTCTTCTGTTATAATGGGAATACCACGGTATAGGGTACTCTAGGCTAATTTCATCAAAGAACATGAATCCTGTTTGTTCCAACACACTATACAAACCATCTGTCCTTTACATTAGGAATTACTTAGGGCGAAGCTGGACACGGCCATTAAACTCTTGAACAAGGTGGTTAGGCAGTAACTACCGTCAGGTAGGCGGGAATACCTGCCTGCCCTGATGTAAACATTCCAGTTTGCTTTAAACCGTCATGCGTTGCAGACATGCTTTCAGGTCTCTTTGCCTGACTGTTGTTAAGGTCTTCATTATCTCAGTGGGATCTTTCCGTATTTGTGTTTATATATTGTGTGTGGTTGATGTTTATTAATACAAACCCACGATTTTTGATAGCCTTGCGTAAGCCGTCGTTCCCCTGCGTCTTTGTCTTGGGTTTGATGCCCAAGGGCGTATTTAGAGGGGTAATGCTTCACTTCTAGTAGCCCTTTATGTAGATACTGAAGGTGTTCCCTTGTACGTTCGTAGATAGGAGGAGGGAAGAATTAGATTGGGATGTAATATCTTCGGTCCCCTAAATTGATTGGGACGTAAGAGTTCGCTTCCCTTCTTGGGCTTCCGCCCTCTGTGTGCAAGGGCATGACTACTTCTTTTCTACTTGTGCTGAGTGTTGTTTTCTCTGCCTGCATTATAGGGAGTAGCAGGGGGGAGGTTGTGGGCATCGTCGGTAAGCTCCGCTTCCACAGCGCCCTTCATGGCCTCCCCTCTTTCCTTCTCTCTCCTGTAGGTTCTTCCTTATCTCTCCTTCACCCTCTTCACTCGCTCGTTGGGCGAAGACGGCGGTGGGGGGGGGTGGCGTGGGCAGTTGGGCAACCTCTTCTAAGGGGCCTCCTCTAGCTGCGTAGGGCAGTTCCCCTCGTAACGAGATAAGTCTCCCTCTACTAATCATCTTTGCTTTTTCCTTCAGGTTGACAGTGAGCATCACAGGCACAGCAGTAGTTGGCTGGCTATCTCAGGGGATATCATGCATGAAGGAGCCCTTACGTTCATTCAGTGTTGCTTTGGGATCGACCACTACCTGGTTGGAATGGCATATCGCCACCTAGGGATAATTCCGACTCTGTTCCCGCCGATGTAGATCGATCGCTGTCGTTGCTGGCCTTCATGTATGTTGTGGCACTGCCTCTGGCATATCTGTGATCCAACTACTCCTGCTGTTTCCTGTGTTATGCCCCTGTTAACTCGACAACAGTCTCTGGGCGGCTCTTTCTGGTCTCCTGCTGCAACCGTCCTGATCATTCCTGACGCTGCTGGTGACTTTCATGTGAAGTTCCTGACAGTTACTGTAGCTCGTGCCTTCTGAACCGCTTCCGTAGCTCCTGCATCGGCTGTCCTGATCATGCCTGCTGCTTCTCATGGTGGTCATGTCCTGGGCTGCTTCTGTTGTGTTCCTGCCTAGCTGCCCTGGAGGTTACAATGTTTCGTGTCCACCATCCAGTAGAAGATGTCGGTGTGAAGTTGAAGAAAGTTGCCCCGTGGAAGTGATGTTCCTGGCCATTGCTGTAGCTCCTGCCTTCTGAACCCCTTTCATAGCTCCTGCAGCATCTGTCCTGATCGTGCCTGCTGCTGCTCCTGGTGGTCGTGTCCTGGGCTGCTTCCATTGTGTTCCTGCCTACATGCCCTGGAGGTTACGATGTTTCGTGTCCACCCTCCTGTAGATGATGTCGAAGTGAAGGTGAAGGAAGTCACCTTGTGGAAGTAGCCGCTGTCTTCTTCAACTTATCTTCAATTTCGTCTTCTGCTGCCTCTTCCCTTCCTCTCCGGAGCTTCAAGGGGGTCCCTGGAACCAGACAGACCTTCGTCGGCTGAAGGAGAGGAAGGCTGCTTCTTTCCCCTTGATTCCCTTGGACATCTAGGGACTGCCTCCTTCCGAGGAGGCAGTGGGTCTCTTGTTGGCTCTTCCCGACCTTCAGGTTAGGAAAACCGATTCGCATATCCCTGGGTTTTGTGTTTCGGGAGCCGCAGGCGCGCAGACCTCAGTTTGTGATCCCGTTCCCAGCCCTAGAGGTTCCGCCTCTAAGACGGGGCTGCTACGGGTACTCGTTTGTGAGCCACTCAGAGTGCTGGAGATTCCCTGGAATATCGAGTATCCCAATCTGGTCTGGAGATTACTCTCCCCAGCCCAGTTTGGGAGCAGTGCAAGAGAAAGGGCCAAGGCACTCAGGTGTCTCAGCTCTTCCTGCCAGCACCACAAGTGCTCCCTGAGTGCTTACCAGTGCTCGGTTGAGTTCTCTGCCTGGTGTCTCAATCCTATGGGTTCAAACACCAGAAGAGGTAGGAAAGAGATTCCCTTCGGGAGTCCTGCGGGACTTCTAAGGGACTGACTCTCTTCTGGGAGACAAGTTTCTCTCGTTGGCTCTTCCCGGCGATGACAACACTGGTACTTTCCACCCTAGAGCTCACGTAGTCAGGGGCATTGGTCCATCCCTCGCAATGCGTAAGAATCTGTCGGTTCCTCAGGTACTGAAGGCCAGAGTGGTCATGGCAGAGTACATGTATGTCTTTCTACCTTCGGGACATTGCCCACAAGTCCTTGGACACTTTTTCCTTGGAACATATGGTGGCTGCTCAACAAGTTGTGTAGCTTACCTGGCTCCTCTAAGAGGACAGGTAGCATCTTGCCCAAGGTGTACTGTTATGGAAGTGAGAGAGTTTGTATGAGTGACTGGCCTCTCTTCCTCTTCCTTCTTCGTCATCCTTTATTCTTTATCTTCAGGCAGAGGTTGGGGTTCAAGCCATCACATGCTGGAACTGGCAGCTGATGCAGGTAAGCGTCACTACTCGAAGTGACACTTACCTGCATCTGCTGCCAGTTCCAGCATGTGATGGCTCAAATTCCAATCTCTGCCTGAAGATAAAGAATAAAGGATGACGAGGAAGGAAGAGGAAGAGAGGCCAGTCACTCATACAAACTCTCCCACTTCCACAACAGTACACCTTGGGCAAGATGCTACCTGTCCTCTTAGAGGAGCCAGGTAAGCTACACAACTTGTTGAGCAGCCACCATAGGTCCCAAGGAAAAAGTGTCCAAGGACTTGTGGGCAATGTCCTGGAGGTAGAAAGACATACAAGTGCTCTGCCATGACCACCCCCGCCTTCAGTGTCACTTCAATTACCCTTTCTATTTTCTTTCATTAGATTAATAGAAGCAATCCCACCCTTTCCTCTAGCAAGGGAGGAAGGAGATCCTAACAATTAGACACCCAATACTGTACTTGTGATTACCTTACTGTCACTGACTCTTAGATTCATCCTAGCCCGTTTTCATATGAGGTTACGATTCTCTCACTCATTCAAAAAGGCCCAGAAGACTGACAATTGATCTTGCAGTTCTTACACTCCATTCAGTATGTCAGAGGCACAGTACTCTCCCTCGCTCTGTCAACTAGGAAGAGAACCCAGGTGCAGCGAACTCCAGTTGCTTCAGAGACTCGCTCAGATTCCTCCCTCCAATAAGTGTCTTTCTTATGTAGAGGGCTGAGGGTTTGTATATTGTGTAGGAACAAATGACAAATTTTAAAAGTAATTTGTATTTTTCCTAACTATACAAACCTGAGGTCCTTAAAAGTTTTATGCCCACTTCATGCCACCCCTCAATCTGATACCTTGCCTGAAAGGCAAATTGGAATGTTTACATCTGGGCAGGCAGGACTCCTGCCTACCGGATGGTAGTTAACTGCCCACCACCTTGTTCGAAAGTTTAACGGCCATTCCGGCTTCGCTAAAAGTAATTCCTTATATAAAGGACCGCAGGTTTATACAGTATAGTTAGGAAAAATACAAATTTCTTTTAAAATTTGTCATTTTGCAATACTGTAGTCTGTTTAACTCAGGTTAGAAATTCAGTTTTGCAATGGACTGATTTTTTTTAGAATTTTTGAAGTTTTCATGGAATTTCAAAAAGAAAAGTCTTATGTTGCTTTTATAATTTTCTTACTTATTAGTGCATGATGTATGACCTGAGCTTTCATTTTTCTTTTATTCATTTATTTCTAGATGATGGATCCAGAGGAAGAGTCAGTAGTCGTGAAGTAGCAAGGTTACGACAACAAAACCAAAATTTGACAGAGGAAAATAATCTTTTGAAATTGAAAGTGGAACTTCTCCTGGACTTGGTAATTATTATTCAGTGAATTACGATTAGTTTTGACTGCCAGATGCCTTTTGGTTTGCATGCTATGCTATGCTACAACACCTAATTATGTTTTGGGAAAATAATCTACATAATCTTAAAAGTGGCACTTCTTGGAACTGGCTATTATGTTCTTTGAATCAAAACCATTCTTTTACTTGAGCCATGTACTGGAGTTTTGATGATCAGATATGTGAACCATTCAACAAAAGATGTTGAAGACCTAAGTTCTCACAGTGTCTTGAGGTCCATATGGGTCTCCATACTATTTAGATGCTGCAATCATCTTTTTATTTTTTACATCAAATGAGCTCATTCTTGTTATGTAATTTGTTCATGAAACTTACCTGTCAGATATATATATAGCTGTATTCTCCGAAGGTCCAACAGAATTTCAAATTTCGCGGCACACGCAGTGGCCGGTCAGGTGGTTAGTACCCATTCCCGCCGCTGGGAGGCGGGTATCAGGAACCATTCCCATTTTCCATTCAGATTTTCTCTGTCGCCGGTGTTGTCAACAACTGTTGTCTGCACCTCCGTCATAGGATTTGCTTTTTTCTAAATTACTGAGTATCTCATTGTCTTTTGGTATTTTGACTTTGGATCGGTAGATCGGCATACGCTTTTTTGACTTTTCTTTGGGTTTTGCTTTAGATTATCATTATGTCTGGGTCTAGCTCTGCTAGTTACCGTGTGTGTGTGATGTCTGAATGTAGGTGAGGTTGCGAAAGCTGCGGTTGACCCTCACACTATTTGTTCTAACTGTAGGAAGCATATATGCATGTTGAATGATAGGTGTGATGAATGTGCTTCTTTGTCTGAAAATGAATGGAGCGTATGATAAATATGTGAGGAAGTTGGAGCGTGATCGACTGAGGAGGTCTTCCTCCAGGAGTGCTTCTCTTTCATGAAGTGTTGATGTCGGCCCTAACTCCCCTGTACCTTTAGATCCTAACCCTGTGGTTTTGTCTCCTGCCCCTGAGATCGTGCCAGTGGAGACTAATATGCTTTCCGCTATGATGGAATCGATTCGTGCATTAGAATCTAAGGTGTCAGCTCTCCAAGATAAGTGTTGTGAAGTGACTAGTGCCCCCAGTGCAGTGGAGGGGGCGTCAGACCGGCCCCATCATGCCTCTAGGCCTGGACCTCTGCTGGACTCCCAGGACTCAGGGAGAGAGCATGTCGAAAGCCGAAGGAGGGTGACGGGGAACCCCCACCGGTCTGGCGTCCCTTCAGCAGGTCCTGAAGACGTTTCCCAGGCTGCCCAGGCTCGAACTTCGTGTTCGGGTCCTGAAGGACTGCTTCTCGTCTTCTGACACGTCCTCCCCCACGCAGGGGTTGGAACCGTCAGATAGACTCTCGCCCTCTTAAGAGAAGCTTTAGGGAGGAGGGACGCTTCACGTCCTCTCTCTCCTACTCTGTGCTCCTCGCCAGAGTTTGTGGATGCGTTCCCCCCGCAAAAGAAGTACCGGACGTCATCCCAAGAAGACGTTTTTGAGCGCCCAAGAGCTCTCCCTCCTCAAGAGAAGAGGATTAGGACGCCCCCTCGTCCTTCTGCCTCTAGGTTCCGTGATTCTCCAGAGAGAGGCGTCACCAACGAGGACCCTTATTGCCTCCATGCAGCAGCAACTCTCCTCGTTCATTGCAGAGAGAGTCCAGGTCCCGTCCTCGCCGGAAGGATGTTAGACTTCCAGTGAAGAGATCTAGGCGGTCTCCTTCTCCTGCTCCTCGTTCGTCACCTTTCGTCTGCTTCGCCTGCTCGTCGTGGAAGGAACCCTAGACTCGTCCCCAGAGGGTGTTGGGGAGGATCGTCTTGACGTCACCCCAGGACGTCCTCCCCTCCCTTCTCGTTCTAGACGTCATGTTCACCATTTTGTTGATGACGCTCGTCAGGCTTCTGACGTTTGTCATGCTGCCAGACGTGACGCTCTAAGGGACGATCCAGACGTTCGTCATGCTGCCAGGCGTGACGCCCGGCTGGACGCTCAAGCTCGTCATGCTGCCAGACATGACGCCCGATGGACGTTTTTGACTCCCTTCAAGACGCTCCACCTGCCGTTGCTGTCGGCTCTCGTGTGGTTCCTGGTTCTCCAGCTGCTTTGCACGCCAGTTCCTCTTCCAAGCAGAGGTCCCTGCGGCGTGTTTCCTCTCCAACTTCTCTCTGCTCTTCCCGCCCGATGTTGGAGATAGACTCAGGGTCTCGAGTCTGAAGATGAGATGAAGGATCAGTCCTCGTCGGCCGGACTACCAGATCCTCGTCAAGCTGTTGAAGGAATTGTTTCCTGACAAGTTTCTGCCGGCAGTACCTCTCTCCCCTCCTCAACTGACTTCTACTAAGTCTAGGAAAGCTCCGGGATTTCTGAAGATGACTAAATCGCTCTCCACTAGCGGGCCTTCAAGAAAGTCCATTTGTGGATGGACTCCCATAAGGCTCAAGAAAGTCTTCTTTCGCCCTTCCCCCTTCAAGACTCTCGGGAAAAGCGGCGATGTGGTATGAGACCGGAGAAGACTTAGGCTTACGTCTTCCTTCCTCATCTAAGGGAGACTTCGCCTCTCGTTGATTCGAGTAGGAGGTCTCATCTGTCGACGGCCAAGATTCCTGGACTCTTACGGAGATGGACCATCTTTTGAAGGGCCTTTTCAAGACGTTAGAAGTTTTCAACTTCCTTGACTGGTGTCTTGGAGCTTTGGACCTTAAGTCTCGGAGTCAGGACTCGATCTCCTTGTCGGACCTTTTGAGCGTCTTGTCTTGTATGGACAAGGCGGTCCGAGATGGTTCTGACGAATTGGCCTCGCACTTTGCGACTGGAGTGCTCAAGAAGAGGTCTCTATTCTGCGGTTTCGCTCACGAAGTCCGTCTCCTTGGCACAGAAAGGAGAACTGTTGTTTGCTCCCCTTTCCAATCATCTTTTCCCGGCCGATGGTAAAGGACATCGCTGCAAGCCTACAAGAGAAGACCACACAGGACCTGTTGGCTCCAGTCATCGGCGCCCTGCGGTTCCTGTGACCTCGACGACGTCAAACCGTCAACATTCTCCCAAGATGAAGAAGCCCTTTCGTGCCGGATCATCCTCAAAGCCTTCTTCTCGAGGAAAGAACCTCTCGAGAGGTAAAGCCCTTGCTAGAGGTAGGGCAAGAAGTGATGTGATTCTCCTCCAGATACCGGTGGGTGCCAGGCTTCTTGCGTTTTCGAAGTCTGGAAAGTGAGAGGGGCAGACAGTTGGTCCCTTTCGGTTTTAGAGAAAGGATACAAGATCCCTTTCCTTTCTCCCCTCCCTTAAGCCTTTCGCCCTTGGACCTCTCTCCGTCATGACGGTCCAGGAAAACAAGAGATCCTATACGACCTGCTGCGGCAAATGCTCGTCAAGAGAGCAATAGAACAGGTCTTAGACCTGAATTCCCGGGCTTCTACAACAGGCTTTTCCTGGTCCCAAACAGTCGGGAAGTTGGAGACCTGTGCTGGATGTCAGCAGCCTGAACCGCAAATGAAAGAAACTTTCAAGATGGAGACGGCGCAGTCTGTTCTAGGAGCCTTAAGACCTGGGGATTGGATGGTATCCTCGACCTTCAGGACGCTGCGTACTTCCACGTGACCGATACATCCTCAGTCAAGGAAGTTCCTGAGGTTCGTCTTGAGGGGAAAGGTGTATCAATTCAGAGCTCTTTGCTTTGGCCTGTCCACAGCTCCCATGATTTTCACCGTCATCATGCAGAATGTAGCAAGGTGGCTGCATCTGGCAGGCGTGCGTGTGTCGCTCTACTTGGACGACTGGCTGATTCGGCGTCATCGAGGGAGAGGTGTCTGGAGGATCTTCAAGCAACTTTAAACCTGACGAAGGAACTCGGCCTGCTGGTCAACTTCGAAAAGTCACACCTGACTAAGCAACGCAGTCCATCGTGTATCTGGGGATTCAGATGGACTCAGTGGCTTTTCGGGCTTTTCCGTCCCCGAACGTCAACAGCTGTGCTACTGAAAAAGTCCTGGCCTTCCTAGGGAAAGAAACGTGTTCGGTGAGGGAGTGGATGAGTCTGCTGGGGACCATTTCCTCACTGGAAAAGTTTGTTTTCCTAGGGAGACTACATCTCAGGCCTCTTCAGTTCTTCCTGCAAGACAACTGGGAAGACAAGGAAAATCTCGAGTTGTCTCTCAAACTTTCCCTCGAAGTGAAGGAGCATCTCAGGTGGTGGTTGGATCCCTCGAGGCTTTCAGAGGCGTGTCTCTCAGCCTTCCGAACCCCGACCTAGTGTTGTTCTCCAGCGTCAATGTCGGGTGGGGAGCAACACTGGGCAAGAGAGAAGTGTCAGGCATCTGGAGAGGGGAACAGGTGACCTGGCATATCAATATGAAGGAATTAGGGCGATTTTTCTAGCCCTTCGATTCTTCCAAGATCAAGTGTCCGGTCGCACAGTCCAGGTAAACGCGGACAATACCACTGCTCTATCTTACCTGAAAAAACAGGGAGGCACTCATTCTCATTCCTGTTCGTTCTTGCGAAAGAGATCCTGTTGTGGGCGAGTTCCAGGAACGTTACGATCTTGACGAGGTTCGTAGCAGGCGTTCAGAACGTGAGAGCGGACCTGCTAAGTCGTCGTCATCAACTGCTCCCGACAGAGTGGACTCTGAACCAGGAAGTGTGCCAAAAACTGTGGGGTTTATGGGGTCGTCCCTTAGTGGACCTGTTTGCAACGTCAAAGAACAACAGGCTTCGCTTTACTGCTCTCCTGTCCTGGATCCAGGAGCAGTGTCAATAGACGCCCTTCTTTGGGACTGGTCTCGTCTGGACCTTTACGCTTTCCCTCCCTTCAAGATCCTGGGAGAAGTGGTCAGGAAGTTAGCGTCGCCGCAAGATACGAGGATGACTCTGATCGCTCCGTATTGGCCTTACAAGGAGTGGTTTCGGAGGTAATGTCGCTTCTGGTAGACTTTCCAAGGGTGTTACCTCTTCGTCCAGATCTACTCAGACAGCCCCACTTCGAACGATACCATCAAAACCTCTCGCTCTCGGTCTGACTGCGTTCAGACTATCGAAATGCTGGCGAGAGCGAGAGGTTTTTCGAAGCAGGTGGCAAGAGCGATCGCGAGAGCCAGGAGAACATCCTCGATCGCAGTTTACCAATCGAAGTGGGCCGTATTTCGGCAGTGGTGTACTCGCAGAGGGATTTCCTCTTCTCGACCACTGTGAGCCAGATTGCAGACTTCCTTCTTTCCTTAGGGAAGTTCCGAAGCTGGCAGTCTCTACTATTAAGGGGGTATAAGAGTATGTTGTCGGCGGTCTTTCGGCACAGAGGATTAGATATCGCCAACAATACGGACCTCCATGACCTCATTAGGTCGTTCGAGACGACTAAGGTGCCTCAGTTTTTGGTTCCATCTTGGAACTTGGACGTGGTTCTTAAGTTCCTGATGCAAAGCCCTTTTGAACCCCTTCATGCTGCTTCTTTGAGGACTTAACAAAGAAGACTTTATTTTTAGTTGCTCGCTACTGCAAAGAGAATCAGTGAGATTCATGCAATATCTAAGTCAGTTGGTTTTAAAGGAGACGATGCGGTGTGTTCTCTCCAACCGTCGTTTCTTGCCAAGAATGAGAACCCGTCTCACCCTGGCCCAAGTCCTTTGAATTGAAAGGTTTGGCGGGTATTCTGGGTCAGGAACCAGAAAGACTGCTATGCCCTGTTCGGGCTCTAAAGTTCTACTTGAACAAGACAAAAGAGTCGAGAGGTCTTGCGGATAGGTTATGGTGCTCGGTGAGAAGACCTGACGTCCCCATGTCAAAGAATGCGCTGGCTTTCTTCTTGAGGTCCACCATTCAGGAAGCGCATAAGAGTTGTCAGGAGAGTGACTTCGAACTTTTGAAAGTTAAAGCGCATGAGGTTCGGGCTGTGGCAACGTCAGTAGCCTTTCAAAAGAACATGGCTCTGAACGAGATTATGAATGCCACCTTTTGGAGAAGTCATTCTGTGTTCGCCTCTCATTACCTAAAGGACGTAAGAACAGTGTATGAGTCTTGCTGTTCATTGGGACCTTACGTTTCGGCTGGTACGATCTTGGGAGAAGGAGGCAGTACCCATCCTATCCTTTAATGTATGGTTAGGAATAGTTTTTAAAATTTTTTGGTTGTGTTTTTATGGTTGTGGGTAGACTGTGGGGGCAGTCTTCCCTTTCCTTAGTTTTTTACTAGTCACGATGTTTGGTAGGTCAGGTGGTTATTTTTGTCTCTTTGCTTCCTTCTTGAGGGCTACGATCTGGGCACATAGTGGTCACGTCCCTGTTGACAGATCGTCTGGAACTCTCCAACCTTATAGGTCTCTACCTCGTTGGAAACTCCAGTAAAGCAGACGCAGACTTGGGTGACAGTAATCACGAAGTCAGCTATGCTAAAAGGTAAGGAACCAAGATGTGTAATCATCTACATTGTTTTGTTTCTCAATCCTATGCTGTCTCTGCCCACCGCCAATGGTGCGATTCAGCTATATATATATCTGACAGGTAAGTTTCATGAACAAAATGATATTTTAATGATAAAATAAGGTTTGTTCATACTTACCTGGCAGATATATATTCGTAGTGCCCACCCTCCTCCCCTCAGGAGACAACGGCACTATGAAAATCTGAATGGAAAATGGGAATGGTTCCTGATACCCGCCTCCCAGCGGCGGGAATGGGTACTAACCACCTGACCGGCCACTGCGTGTGCCGCGAAATTTGAAATTCTGTCGGACCTTCGGAGAATACAGCTATATATATATCTGCCAGGTAAGTATGAACAAACCTTATTTTATCATTAAAATATCATTTTATACAGTTTTGGGGATAGTTATCTTTTTAATTATTTGAAATTGGGAGGATTTTGGAAGATCAGATGAAACCTATAAAAGAAAATTCAGTTACAGGGCACAATGAGCTCTTCCAGTATCTGGCATCCTTTTAAGTGGATATGCTGGCAAGAAGCAGGGTGACCCTGTCTTGTTATTACTGTATTATTAGTGTTATTACTCAAATTGAGTAGTCGTTTATGTGGAATAAGTCTAAAAAGTCATTCACTTGCATAGGCTTCCATAGAATGGTATACCTATGTGAGGAGGCAGTGGAGAAATTAATGACGCATGAATAGCACTGAAGGGAAATTAACTAATGAATACAGTTACAGTTGTCCCATAGAGAACAAGACAAGCCAGACACACTAAGGTATTGGAGCAAGGTGCTTAAGGTAGTTGTGCAGTATACTATAAACTTATGAGTATTGATATCAGTAGTATTAGTACATCTCAGAATGTGAATGTTTATGTTCTGGAGGTATAGTCAGAGCTAATGGAAGTTACCCAGTGAATTGTGGAGCAGGAACTTGATGCAAGGTGGGTTAAGCAATAGTCTGATTTTGCTGGGCTTCAGCCACATACCCACTGACTTCACTGCTCATTAGTATTTTGCAGATCTCTGTTAAAGCTAGCAACAGATTCACTTTGTTTGGTGGCGACTTTACTATCCCCCCCCTTTTTTTTTTAGAACAATACTCTAGAACATTAGTGAAGAATGAAAACAAAGTGAAACTCCAGACAGTGTAGATTTGGGCTTGCTAAAAACACCAGTAACAAAACTTAGTGATAACTTTGAAAACTGTGGACAAGGGAGAAAAACAGCCTCTGACGTTAAGGTAACAAAGTTTACCTATGTCCAAGAGCCTTGGGGATAATCGTGATAAAAGGAGCACTAAAATCAGTTGGTACAAAGTTGCCATGGATGTTGCTAGTTAGATCTCAAAGGGGATCTCAAGTACATGATTGTTTCATATAAGTAAATTACCAAGTAATTACATAGCTATACAGTAGTTTCAAACTCGCATGGCAGCCTTTATTTAAAAAAAATCGTAGTAGCACTTTGATAGTTTAGTGTAGGTGACACGCCCCGCTCACTAACGGGAGTACTGGAAACGACTTAGCAGAAAACCTCATTTTGTTTCTGCTGGCTCTCAAGTAAACATCGGGGGTTTGCAGCAGCCTTGTTCATTGGTTTTCAGTTGAATAACTGGATTTTGGTGAGTTATTATTGCTTATTTTGAGTAGCCTTCAAGCTTTGTTGTCTGGGACTGTAATTATTTTCTTCCCTACCAACAACTCTATTACACCCATCAAACGGAGGCTAGATAATTTCAAATTGATAGGCAGCTACAAAAACACCATTAGGAATAAAATAGTTAGAAACAAAAAGTCGGTAGAGGGGGAAGAGATTAGAGGCGGGTATTTATGGCAGCATGTCTAGGCTGTGAAGATGGGTACTATGGCAAAACTGGCAAATCATGTAAAGAGCAAAGCAAACAACTCCTGCAGAACATAAGGCATTATAATCAGACGTCGGCAGTTGCCAAACACTGTTGGGAAAATGACCATAAAATAGACTGGGAAAATATGAGTTTTCTGTACAGGAACACCAACAAAACGGCCAGTCTGGTTGTAGAGAACGCCTATATAATATGCGCCAGCAACGCAGTGCCAGGGAACAGCTTTGAAGACAGTATATCTAGAAAAATCGTACACTCCACAGTAGCAAGGAAACGAAGGAAAAACACAAGAGGATGAACGGAAAATGGACACCTGGAAGAAGAAGCGGGCAGAGAAAGGCCAAGGTCACAAGGGAGTGGGGGTCACACAGGAGGAGCCAGGCAATTATAGGATTAAAAGTACCCAGCACATAGATAAAAATACAGCTGGACTACACGTCTGGTCACTGTACGGATACTTGATAATGTGGACTGTTTGTCGAAGAAAGCTTGTAACTTTTTCTGAATAAATACTCCATTAGATACCATCCATACTCCATTAGATACCATCCAGTTTGAATGAGGTCATTTTAGTAATTCTACTAATGCACAGAACAATTGTGTTTGTGATACATACATACATACATACATACATTCACATACAGTAAACCCCTGGTATTTGTGGACTCACCTATTCACAGATTTCTCTATGGAACATATACAGTATATGCATTATTCGCTGAAAATTCACCCATTCACGGTATTTTACACTGAGAAATATTCGCTGATTACTGTATTTTCATCTCATTTTCATGACTAAATGCACTTTTTGTGATAATACTATTAAAATACTCAGGTAGTGCTCTAGTTACGATAATTCACCTACGATAATTCGCTTTTGCAGTGGGATAAGCAATTAATACCGATGCGACAATATTCAGAAAATATTTTTAAGTTTCCCGCGGGTGCAGGCAGCAGCGTACAATCAGGCAGCAAGAGAGACCAAATTACAATAGACCACCTTCATTTCCTCCATCTCTTTATCCCATCTTCTATTTAAAAAGGTAAAAGAGAATGATAAAAGTATTGTTAGTAACGTTACACTCTTGCGTAAATGGGTACAGCCATAAACAACCGAACGAGAAGCTGTTGTTATGCTTATCACTGAATCAGATAACATCAGCCATTTTGCTTGTATTTCAACCATCGTAAGGTAATAAACAATTACCGTAGCTATAGTACAAATGAAGTTAAGTAGAATAGGACTGATATATTTTTACATTATACCCTTATTCGGTATGGATAAAAGATCGGCAAGGAAATATACTGCTAAATTTAAGTTGCAAGTTGTAGCTGAAGCTGAGAAAACAATGTTCAAGTTGCTAATGACTATAAATTATCGTGCATCGGCAACATGGATGAAACTCGACCATAATTAAAATTGGAGAGAAAGTATTTTAATCAAAACTACTTGGCATGAAAGAACACATTACTGCTATTTTTACGCCGATAAACGATAAATATGTAAAGCTCAAATTATGATGAAATCAAGTGAATAGCAAATGAAATCTTGATTTTTTTACACAAGACAAATGCCTCCAAACGGCCACCGTCATCTATCAATGAAAAAAATAGCTAAATTAGTTTCACGAGATGTATTTAAGTTACATTTCGACTTGAAAAACACTTCATATAACAAAAAATAACCTTACCCCATATAAATAAAGTATTCAGAGAATCATTTACGCTAACTAGAAGCAAGAAAAGCTCTCTGAACTGAGTTAAATACAGCGAAATAAACTTACTGCGTAATCGATTTCCAAACCAAAACATTGATTGCTATGATCACAATTTATAATACAAGAGCAATCTAAGAATATATATACAATATTGTTTGATACAGTGAATTAAGGCAAAACATTTGAAAGATCAATGGAAAAGATGCATATTCATTATGCTGATGTTTGTATAATATGACGTGAATATAGAGTACATTATAATGTATGCTAGGACACTGTATATGTATACGATATACCATAGTGTAGTCTAAACTAATTCCTGTTTGTTATCTAAACTAATTCCTGTTTGTTATTCAATTTCTCCTTGTATTGAATTATCATAAGTCACTCAGCATGAACCTCCAGATTTAGCTGATGTGTATAGAGTGTACTCTATAGTGTAGGCTAGACTACCATATATGTACACATGGTACTGAATACCCTAGTGTAGGCTAGGCTGTATTCGAGATACGTTTTTTCCAACAAAAGATGTGTTTTTTGGAACCTAACCCACATTTTTTCCAACAAAAGATATGTTCTTTGGAACCTAACCCCATCGTAAGTAGGATAATACCTGTATAAGCATTTTTAGTTTTCTTTTGTGTGTTTGAACTATCAAAATAGGCAGTTCTAAGTGTTCTTATAAAGATTCTAAGTATTTGTGGGTTTTAGCTATTCGTGGGGGGGTTGTGGTACGCGTCCCCCGTGAACACGGGGGTGTTTACTGTATAACAAAAATGAAAAGGGAACGAGTACTATGAGAGAAAACGACTATGCTTATGTATACAGGGGTAACTTGATTAGTTGTCACACTTCTTAAGACATTTATTTAATTTGTATCATAGATATTTTCTGTTTACATCAATATTAATATTTTAAACTTAGTAAATTATTCTTATAAGCATTTTAGGGGAGTATATACTTGGGTAACAGTTTAAGAGGGTAACGTAAGATGACTTTGGGTGTTTGGTGATGATGGTTTGGGGTATATTTTTGTTTAAAATCATATTACATGTAAATTGTTTTAGTATGATAATTTATGGCATATTTTTGTTTGAACTATTAAATTAGACAGTGAACTGTTAAAATTGGCAGTTATAAGCATTTTACAGTAGCTTGAGGGGTACAAAGTATAAATATACCTGTACTTTATTGCAAAAACGCACATTCACGTATATGTACAACGATATATCAGTTTCTTTCATAGCGGTATAGGCTCAGACGCTTAAATCCGTCGTCTCTGTGAGCTGCTGTATTTATATTTTTTTAGAATGCATTTAATCTGCTAAATATTATAAATCCTTTATGATGACTCTGCCTGAACATCACCACCTTTGCAATAAGTGTTGTTAGGGTGATAGTAGATTTCTGTCATAATGAAGTTTGCACATGAATTTATTTACAAACTTGCATACATTTGATTAATGTAATGGAATAATTTATTGCATAACATCTTGATTAGCAAGTAAGTCCATAGCAGTTTAATAAGATAGCTGAATTACAGTATGTATTTAGTTTGTAATATCATCACTGGAGAACTGGAATTATTAGTGTAATTTTTAACATATGCAAAAAAATCCAAAGCATATATTTAACTAGCTTAATTACATAATTTCAACAAGTATATTAGGGAGTGAATAGACATTCTTTAACCTAACAGAAGGATTTACTGCAAAGAAATTAGCAAATAAATCGTCAGGTGTATTCATATTTTTTCTTTATAATTATTAGTTGAAGCTAAGTGTCATTTGTGGATAAATTTTATTTAAAAAGTTGATTGAAAAAGAATTTCAGTTACAATATGGTAAAAGCAGAAAAATTGTCCATCAGAAACACAAATGTTATCAGTCAACTTTCCCCACTCTTAGAGCATAAGATATTAATCTTTCTTATTCAAGAGACTAAGTCATCCAGGCTCATGAGCAGCTACATCTCAGCTGTATGGTTAATTGACCTCTAGACTTGCACTGTCATGTAGATTAAGTACAAAACATCTGCCTTACTCTATAAATGGCAAACTATTCACAGTACCTAGCTCTTTGCTGGGCGAGTCAGTAGAGCTGTGGACTGGCACTTGCCAGGCCCGAGTTCGAGTCTCCGGCCAGCTGATGAAGAGTTAGAGGAATATATTTCTGGTGATAGAAATTCATTTCTCGCTATACTGTGGTTCGGATTCCACAGTAAGCTGTAGGTCCTGTTGCTAAGTAACCAATTGGTTCTTAGCCACGTAAAAAGTGTAATCCTTCAGGCCAGCCCCAGGAGAGCTGTTAATCAGCTCAGTGGTCTGTTAAAACTAAGGTACACTTAACTTTTTTTTATTCACAGTACCTCATGAGAATATTTTTTGGATTTTTTTGTGATCCACTCTGTCCCTGTGCTCCAATAGATCCCCTGGGTCTTTGCAAAGGCTGGGCTTCTTGAACAACTGCTAATTGAGATTCTTGTTCTGTATGATTGATGGGTTTTATATGAAAATTTTAAGAGAGTTTTTAAAATATTATTTTTACAAACTTATCCCAATTGCAGTAAATTGCCTGACCCTATCCTTTTTTCTTCATTATGCTACATCCATTTATACGACAGAAATGAGCCTGAAAGTTTCTACCAACAAATAGTTTACCGGCACATATAGTCACTTGCAGATCTTCTTTTGTCTAAGAATTCATAATGGGTATGTCAAGACATTATGACTACAGTTTGGGCTTAATATGTTTGTTGGGTTTGTATGAAACGGCTTTTCTTCTATAAAACCCCAATTTTTTGTGTTTATTGCTCCTACCCTTACTTTGTTATTGATTGCATTCACTCCATGAAGAAGAGAAAGAAACAAATTTTTTTTAAAGACCATAGGTATGATTAGCATGTAAGAAAGACTTTACCATTGCAGTCTTGTTAACATCCTTACAAGTATTTTTATTATTAATAAATGTATTTTACTTCAGCAATGTCTGAGACTAACATTTTTCTGTTTTGCAGCTTACTGAAAAGTCTGCAGATGTGCTAATAAAAGACAAGGAAATCGGCAGGCTGAAAGCCAAGTCAAAGGGGAGATGAAGCTATCATAGTATGTAATTGGTTGTTTTATTTTGTGAATGTGTAGAAAATCAGTCTGTTACCGACGGATACAATAATTTACTCAAATATATTTATTTGTGTGATGAGAAAACCTTTTGATTTACTTGTGCATACATAATATAATAATAATAATAATAATTTCATTTTAGCTCGAGGTCATATACGTGGAATATACAAATTAAGAGACAATAACAGTGTCTCAATACACGAGATATAAAAAATGATAAATTGGCAATACCCACACAGTTGCTGAAGAAGTATAAAAATAGTATTCATAATAATGGCAACGACAGTAATAACATTGAGAATAGTAGCCCGAGTAGCCAAACCCTGTTGCCACCAATACCTTGTTCTCACAGTAATAACATTGAGAATGGAAAGAGAAACCCACAAGATTCTTGTGTATAACTTGTTTACTGGTAAATATTTACATATTACTTTGATCTCGAGCACTTTCAGGTCCTAACTGTGACCCTTTTTCAAGAGATGAGGTAGTCAGGCTGGTTCAAGATTGCTGGGCCTTGAACCAGCCTGACTACCTCATCTCTGAAAAAGGGTCACAGTTAGGACCTGAAAGTGCTCGAGATCAAAGTAATATGTAAATATTTACCAGTAAACAAGTTATACACAAGAATCTTGTGGGTTTCTCTTTCCATCTCCAGAAGAAAACTGAAAGAAGTTTTTGTTTGGTTCAACATTGAGAATAGTAGCCCGAGTAGCCAAACCCTGTTGCCACCAATACCTTGTTCTACAATTTTATATGTCTTTTACCGGTTTCTAGCTGGCGCCAGATTTATTAAGACCGTAGGTTTGTTAGCCATGAAAAATAAATTAATGAAAAATTTGTCATTTTACATTAAGAAAGTACAGAAAACTCTGGCTATTTGGCATCTTCTTGACCAGACTGCTACCAAACAATGAAAAACTGCAAAATAACAGAATTCACATTCTTCTTCCAAGTTTCTTGTCTATCATGTTGATCAGCCGTAATGAATGAACTTATCTTTATTTCCACTGCATTCATCAAGACAAAAGTTTGATAGAACCACATTAGGCTACTGCCAGGAGTGATCCTTACTAGTACAGGGATATGAATTAAGCTGGAAGGGCTCGTTAATTTCTAAAAGCTCGTCAAAGTGCTGTCTTATCAGTCCCTGTAGGTTCAGTACAATCTCTTATGGTTTCTTGTTGGTATGGTTCAGACGAGTGAAAGTTCGTGTGTTAGAGTAACAACTTTTTACAAATTAAAGGAATGTCTCAGATGTTAAAATTTAGTCTTTCTGGTAAGCCTTAGCTCTTCATTGTCAGTCTTTCTCTTTAGTGTGTAGTACCTCTGGATTGGTGTTATTTATGGTATCTTCTTAGTACAGTACTCAGTGCTGATGCATCATTGTTCTGTTGCACTTCTCAAAGTTGTCCCACAATGATATTGAAATCTGGAGTACCTTGAGCGTTTTGTAAAGTATTCTTAAAATCATAGCAGTTTATGTCTACATGTCCACAAAACATCAGCATCACTTTTGTTATACTGAAATGTAGCACCACCAGTCCATGATTTCTTTAATAGTCCTTATATTGTTAACCACTTTACATCATCCCAGTCAAGACCAGCCACAAGATTCATGCTATAAGTTGAGCATAGAAAAAATCCAGGTTCCAAGCACAAGCTGCCCTGTGTAAACTTTTGAAATTTTATATCATTCCTGGGCCCATATTTGAATCTAAGGGATCACATTTGGTGGCTATTACTGTATACAACAAATATATTATTTTGTAAGCAGTTTGTATTTTTCATAGGTATACAATTCACAGACCCTTTCACATAATGGTTTTACTTCTGTGCAAACATGAATGGCCATTGAATCTTGGTATCAAGGTAGTAACTGGTGATGGTGGGTGAAAGGAAGGAGCCCTTCACTCTTCTGAATCTTGCCTCGTCACTTTCTTCGGCTGCTGTTGCAAGAGGACACTATAGTGCTTCCTTTTCCCTGTGGGCTTGCAGGAACAGGTAATGTACTTGGCCCTTTCTCATTGGGAGCAGTATGGTAAAAGGAGGAAGGGGGTCAGGAAAATTTTGCCCGGTTGCTCAGGGGGCAACATTTCTCTGGGTAAGGGGCACTGAATGCTTCCAGTTCCTTCTTACCAGTGGCTGCCATTCCTTATCAACCTACACTTAGTCCTTCCCCTCCTAACAAGGCTAGCTCTCCTATGACTTACAAACCTGTTCATCCCTCATCTGAAGACAAGGAAGCCATTAGGAAGATGTTTTCCTTTGAACAACTTGTAAAATCTGGCCCACTCTCAATCTTCCAAGTATACTGTCACTTCCTGCCTTCCAAGGCATGCTGGCAGGAAAGAAGAATGTTGAATCCTTAATGTACACTATAAATCCAAAAGGGAATAATAAAATGAATATGTGAATCACTTTATTTTGTTATTTATAGCCTATGACATTTATACACAAAACATGGCAGAAAAGTTGTTCATCAAAACTAATTATTGTCATATAAAAAAAGAAAACTAACCTACCATTAAGAAAGTATTATTAGTTTATACAGTCGTTCTGAATTTATAACATGAGCTTCTCACAGCTGGGGTACTGGACAGCTATATATTTTCGAATCCAGCACGTACCAAGACAATCAACAAATGTAAAGCAACAATTACTTTCATGCCCAGTATCCATAATTAGTTTGTAGAAGATTATATTTTAGACACCATTAATCTATTATGTCTGAGATGAAATTCTCTTCTGGAGGAAAAAAAGCAGTGTGGGAGTACATTACTTAAAATTCATTGCTTGAAAAATTTGTTCAGCCAAGGTTCACAAATAGAATAATTTTAAGGAGTATCGTCATGGTAAACGGCATTTGATTCTCTTGGACGCAACAAACATCTGAAAAGGAAAGGCACTAACACCTGACATTCGCTAAGAGTAGCTGTTTGTGACACTATTAGGTAGAAAGGGTTTCGACTCAAATGGAAAACACTTCTCAGGTCTTAATGTTTTTTCCGGGGTTTTTGTTTTCTTTCTGGTCTTGCTTTATACTGCGAGATCTGCTAGCAAAAACAATAACCACTTTTACACAAAAAAATAAAATAAAAATCAGTTGTGGACTTTGCTCATACGAACCTGACAATTTCAGGTCTGACAATCACTGACAGTAAAACAATGTGTCAACCCAGTGAAATAGTATAGTTCTCGATATGTAACAAAATCTGTTGCTGTAATCACCTTCTCCAACCATACTAATCCCATAGTATATAACTATGGAGCAGTGGAGAAAACTATGAAAAGCAGTACTGTATATTCACCAACTTGCAAATAAATACTTTAAGCATGAACTTTTATCCTATGGCTTTTAAATATTTTCCAGCACTTCCCTGCTGCTGATGTCTGTGAAAAGAAAAAAAAAAAAATAGTACTGTACCTCAAGAGAACCTATAGAGAATTGTTACTGTAACTGTACGTGACAGTGTATTCCTTCTCAATGTTGTTAAACTATTTTGCCAATAGTGATCGTGTCCTTAAAAGTCATAGGTAAGTGTTAATACTAATTAACTGTTAGTTTAAATTAAATACATATAGAGTCTTTGTATCTATTTTAAATATGATATGTCCTCTGATATATATACAAGAAATACAACAGAAGAGCCTGTGCATGTGAAACTTTCAGAACTCAAATTCTCTGACTGTGTGTGACTAGAGTAATAGTCAATATTTCTTAAGGTTTAGGCTATTATAGTCTGTAAGCTGTGGAATACATGTGTATTAAAACACACTATACAAGGGAGCATAAGGACAAAATTTAGGATATAGAAAATAAACTCTTATATTTTAAAATGTTAAGAGGCAGAAATTCAAGATATTCCTGGAAGGTGATTCATTTTAAACATTTCACATTTCAGTTCCAGGATTCTGTATAGTCAAGCCACAGAGATAGAAAAGATAAGTGTTATATTCAGTACTAAAGCATCTTTTATAATTCAGCTAAACCATTTACAACTTTGACGGCACCTTCTCAATCATTCTAACTTAACACTAAGATCCATGTACAACACAAAGTGGAAATCCATTACACAGTTGACAGACAGCAGAATGCAGCAAAAGTTAGTGTCAAATTTCGCAACGGCAGTTAGTATTTTCTATACAAGCTGCTTTATAATAAAGCAAGGTGTCAGTCTGCCCATTTGACGGAAATTAAAGTATCTGTTAAATCAAGAGGAATGTGAACTTTACAAAACCGAATCAATATACGAGCACAGTCTGGGTGGTTATTTTTTTAACCTTCTTATACTGTACATAAACAAAACACACAAGTTCTAGTTGTGAAATAACACCGCAAGTAAACTTTGCTTTTACTTGAAATGCATACTCTTTGCCAACTTGTTCAACATCTTTAAATTATTCAATATAAAATGGTGGTAATATAAGCATCTGCAAAAAGTTTAGGCTTTAAGAATATGTTACACCAATTAAGTACCTTAAACCACCCCAGTCACACGTTACATTTACCCAGCCTTATAATAACCACAGTTGGAGTGAGTACATAAGATGATATTGCTTCAGAAATGCACAGTCACACTGTGTAAGAGTGAAAACTTTTGTAAAATAATTACACCCTAGAAAATCAAAATTCATTTCTTTCTCACTCCATGTCAGATACCAAAGCCATGGAAGTCCATCTTTTCTACGCTTCATTTATAATAAACTTTTCTACACTTCATTTATAACCAACTATGTACAAATTTCACTCTATTTTATATTATTTTATTTCAATCATTTCATTTAAGAGTGCATTCTCAAGTTTAACTTCACCGTAATATAGGTATCACCTACATCAAAGGATACATTTTCCAGTCCTCATTTTTTTCAAAATAACATTGTGGGCAAACATTTAGGTCTACAGCAGTAATGACATAGCACTTTCTTTGACAGCTTTACCAAATTATGGGCCCTCATTTATAAACTAAGAGATGCAAAGCTATACAATACAATTTTACAACATCTATGTTTAAGTCTGTTTCATTATTATACTTTTCTAAATATACATTTACTTCCAAACAATCTTTGGCAGTAAACAAATAAAATGTTATATTATTAATGAATTTCCCACGATTTCCAACTTAAATATATGTATCAGAATCATACATAACAACTAGAAATTTCCTTGGTAACACTCTAAATGAATCTAGAGCTTCTTTCTTTCTCTGATATTCAAGCCTTTCAAACCTATTAATGAGCAATGCCACATTAAGTCAAGAAACTTGAGGCGCTGATCTATCAGCCACTTGTTTGGTTCGCTTTAATGTTGTCCCTCGTTTGATCTGATCAAGAAGGGACTCTCGCAAGGCAGCTACTTCAGCACTACTTTTCTTATCATTACCCGAGGTTTTACTGGCAATCCACTGACGAACTTTAGAAGCCTTTTCACTTGCACCTGAACTTGATCGTTGTACCTGAGCTCCTAAAGCACTTCCATTTGGCTGTGGTTTTGGATTAGGAGGGGGTGCAGCGCTGTGGGGTCTTTTAGAACGAAGACGTGGAGATCCAGAAGATGGGGTTAAGCTCTTTTCAGCGTTTGTTTGTTGCCTCTGTGATAACTTTGCATTCAAGGACTCCAGAAATGCTTGCTGATTTGGGTCTTTATTAATGACTATATTTGACTGACCAATCACAATGTCATCTTGGGGAACAGTCTGATGTATGTCAGCCTGTAGCTGTGGAGGCTGCAAATTTGGTGGACTGAATGTAGAGTGGTAGAGATTTTGTTGCTGATGTGGCATTTGATGTTTGCTTGTTTGCATTACTTGACGGTGTGTTGGAGACTGAAGAGGACTGTCCATTGCCATTCCTTCCTGAACAGATCCTAACCTTGCACGACTCATTCTTGGCGACTGACTGCCTTCTCGAGTTCTCTGCTGTTTTTGGATAGATTTTGGGTGGTGCTGAGTCTGACTGCTTACCTGTGCTGCAAATTTAGCATTGAGAGTAGTAATAAGAGATGCTCTTGCATCTTCTAATGACACCCTGCGTTCCTCAAATAGTTGAACAGCTTTATGTGCTGGCTGGTTACATCGTAATGACTGTGATCGTCTATGAGTAACAGGAGAGGATGGCTGATGCTGGCTTTCCTGCAGTGTTTTAACAGTATCACTTACAGTCATGGAACGCTGCTGAATGCTCTTGTCTTGAATGGGTGCTGGTGGACCAAGAGGATCACATATGAATCTTATTCCTTCTGGTGTTGTTAGGTCTGGATCTGGTACAATGTTACTATCTTCGCTTCCATCTTCAAGCAAAAATGCAGGAGGTGGTGGCAGGTTTTCCAAAGAGCCAACAGGAGTGCTGGATTCACTATCTGTGCGTTGTAATGGACTACCATTATTACTTCCCTGACTAGGGCTTCCACTTCCACCATTATTGATGCTGCCATTAATGCTGCTGCAACAGCTAAGATTGCTGGCAGATGATGTCAAGTGTGTTGGAGAATTGTTCAAGCTCGTGCATGAAGAAGAAGGATTCAAATTACTTGCAGTAGTGACAGTAGGAACAGTTGTCGTTATTGTTGATATTGATGGTGTTCTCCTTACTGGTGGAGGTGGCTTTTGACCATGTGAACCAGAACGTCGAAGGGTACCACTGCGTGGTGAGTTAACACCTAAACAAAAAATCAGATTTGAATAAACATGAGCTATATGCTGTTTTGGTAAATGCAACGTAATAAAAGAAAAAGTCTGTATACACACAATTAACACTCAACAAGCAGTGTATTAAAAATGAGTTGTATAACAAAAAGCAAAAATTAATAACATCTACAAAGTTTGTGGATACCTTTCTTAAACATTAATATGGAATGCTCATCTTTTAAGCTCTTTGAAATAGCCATTTGAGAGTTTCTTGAAGCTCAGTAGTCTGCACTGACACAATAAGCTCTCAAGGCTTTAAAAAATTCCTTGAAATGATGAAAATGCATTTAGCATACATAATTATCAACAATGAGGAAATTCATATTAAAAGGAGCAGAACATTTTGTAGATGTTATGTGAAAAAATTTGTAAATTCAAAACCAGCTACCTGACTGGGAGAGGTTCCTGCGTAATACTACTCTCCCCGGTTGGTAGTGAGACTGTGGCAGGTCAGAATAACGACGTAGCGTGCAGTACTTGCTGGCATCATATTCTAGGGCCAGGGATAACTCAGTAAGTCAAAAGCGACGACAAGGTATTGAATAGTAAGGGTAAAACAACAACAACAACAACAACAACCAAAGGAACTTTTAAGTGGTTTTAATTATAAAATTTATGAATTCATTCAAAAAATATTTTAGTTTGCACATCAAGGTTCAACATTTGGAATGTTAATTACTTAATGAAATTAAGTAAAGGGATTGCCATGCATATTAAAACCCAATACTACTGTACTGTACTGTACTATAAAAATGAAAAATTAAAGATCCCCACATCTAATCAAATCTAAGAAAAATTACAAAGCACATTTAAGAAAAGCAATCACAAATCTTTGGAGAGAAACTCTATAGAAATAGTTACTCAAAGATTTGCTATCACAGGGTTCCCTCAATCATGATTATACTGTATATGTAAAGGTCTTCAAACATGGTTTCAATATTTTGCTGGTAGTTTCCACATCTTGCATTATGTATTTCTGGAAGGGAAGTTATTAGGACTGATGCCTGTGATGGCAAGCTTTTTTAATCTGTGCATATTGTCGTGGATCATGCTATTTCAACATTTCTATGAGATTGCATATTGTCGTGCAGCATGCTATTTCAACGTTTCTGTGAGATAACAACACTACAGAAAATTAGGTTAGGGGAAAAGATGCATTTAAATACTGTACTTCCAATATACATTTGACTATTGGGCAGTGCAATTTGTTTTGAAATCTCTGATATGCAGAGAAACTCCACAGATGATGATCAATATATTAGTAATCAGAGTATCTACTGTATCTGAGTTTTGTAATTGTAAATTATGAATTTTAAGGTTCATAAAGCAGCAAAAGAAAAAAAATCATACAGTTTTAAATATAAGATAAATCACACATTCAAAATTGTATAATAGTGTACTTGTGGACAATTTAAATTCATCATGAAAAGGCCAATGTAATAAGCTAAATGACAATTAAAACATTAAGTACTTGTTACATATTTCTGTCTGGTTGCAACTTGCATTACAAATGTTTATAAAACTGACTACTACTACAAATTGATAAAAACGTTCCTTTTCAGTCCCACTGAAAAATGTACACCCACTGATCAATAATGTTACAATTTTTTTTCTGAGTTCATTCTATACTTAATTACACAATGAAATTCGGATTTCCATGTTAAAGAATCTCATACTTCTGAATAATGTAAAAATTTTAATTTAATACAGTAATATACAAAGCAATACATAAGCAAAAAATCTAAAAATACTACAGTGAGAAATAAAGATGCATAAAAGACAAATATTAGGAGCTTTGTGTCATTAAATTACAACAAAAGATATGGACAAATGTCACTACTTATAATTCTATGTTAGAGTGTAACCACTTTATTTATATCTCAGTAAAAACTATAAGTTGTATCGCAGCCATCACAAGCACGAAATATTCTACAACCAGAATAATAATTTTCTTTAAGAGTATACAGTAAATAGGGTTATCATGATTCACGCTAAGAATTTGCAACAGCAACAAAAACTTAAACAGTCTATGAAAGCTAAATAAAAGAGGTCTGTGGACTGGTTCAACTACTTATAAAAATTGAATGCTAGAAATGTACATGCACGTTTCTTACCTACAGCTGTACATTTTGCTAATATTGTACTACTGTTCAAGAAAAAGATTTCAACTCTCGAATAAAGGGATCATTTTCATGGCAAGAGTTTACCTTCAGGTATAGTGGCAGGAGGTTCATCTTGTTGAGGCACATGTGGCTGTGAACCATAGCCGCTTGATGTCACGGATGTACGGGACAAACCATCCACTTCTACTGTTTCTCCATAATTGCTACCACATAACTCTGCCATGTTACTATACACTGGCTGAGGTACAACTGGAATATTATTGGAGTCTTATTAAGAAGTTTAATTAAAAATTATTTTTCTTGAACAAGGCTTTTGCAAGCTGAAACTTTTGAGAATAGCTTTTAACTAGAAAGGCTTTATATGGATTCCTTTAGTTGACAAACTTTAGCTGTTTACCTCATACTCCAGAAAAGGGGAATAAGCAGTTTATTTGTAATAAGAAGTATTGTACATGCAACTCACAAAATGCCTGGATATCAAACTTCAGAGACTAACTTCCACACACGCACAAGAATGATTGGCCAAACCTTCCATACAAAATTTTCACTTTACGTAAGTCAATATTTTCTCTTCGTAGCCATACATTTAAGAAGGTACCCAAATATTAAAATAGAACTGAGCAGTCAGTTTTTTATTGTCTGAATTCCTTCAATATTATTTGTACCATACAGCTTAAGAGTTAGGCTGTAACTTGTCACGTGACCTATAATAAACTCCCCTTAAACTGCACAATGAAAAGGGAGCTTTACAAGTATCTAGAAATGACAGTGAATTTAGAACAAAATCCTATGCAAACCGGCAACCTAGCACACTGCAAATTTATCTTTTATTTCAATGTGAACACATGATTATTTCATAAAATAAGGCCATATTATATTTCATAACAGTGAAACCTGTCATATATATCATAAGTGTAAGAAAATATTACGTGTAGCCAAATTTCAGAAAAACAGTGACAAGACATTTCCAAAACTTTTGGTCATCCAGCGCAGATGCGTTCAACAAAGAAAAGTTTTCATCAAACCTAGGTTCAAATGTTAGAATAATAATTAGAAAAAAAAAATTTCATATTTCCATAATGCTTGCATTGCAACCATAAAATTCTAAATAGTCCTAACATCTTTCGATACAGAAAAAAGATAAAAGAAACAAACACAAAAGTGTTACTAAAATGCATCTACTGATATCAACAGGGGGGCGTGGCTTATGTGATGCAACCATGTGAGTGGCAACTAAAACCAGCTGGAACATAGATCTACACTGTGCAGAGACAATGAAATAATTTTGAAAATATTTATTTTGTATTTGTTATTGAAACATTATCTTAAAAAAATAATGGTTTACTAGTAAATATTCCCTATGCAATTACTTTTTTGTTGACGCCAAGATTTTGTTCCTAGGCCTAGGCATGTTAGTTTTCTTTCCTTGCTTAAAATACATTATACTTAACATTCTGACTTCAATATTAACCATTTCTGGCTAGAAAGTATATGAAGTTATCTACACAGTCTTGCACTTCAAGTTACCTTATGAATCTATCAATTATACACCAAAAGCAAGCAGCAGGACTTTCTAGAAATAACATCCTTAGTCAGAAAAAAAAAGGGTGTTGCCGAGGCCTTGGTGTTAATGATAAATATTTAGATTAGTAGCTATCTTTTCGATATAATTTATGTCATCTTTTATTCTTCAAAGAACAGGCACTCTAAAAATGAATCCTTGAGTAAATGAGATGACATCTTAGAAGGCTTAGATTATTTCTGTTAGGCCTATAAATCACTGTGCAACATCAAGGTAGTTTGAACATAACCTAAAACTTCAAAGTTCAAAGAAAACTTTTTGTAATTCACATTCCTGTTTTGAAAAGTTTGTTATGACTATTGAGCTTATTAGGTCCACTGTTGTATGTTGTAAAGGTAGTTGTGACGACCACTCCAAGTTGAATGTTAAGCGCACTGTGATTAACGGCACCCCTAACCTTATCACACCATGCTTTGAGCTAAGCAATGTAAAAAAAAAAAAAAAAAAAAAAATCAGTTCAAGTCACTCGGATTAAAGCTTCCGACTCATTAAGCAAAGTTCCATCCACCTGAAGGGAAGGATGGCGTGGGAAATCTGTAAAAGATCTGCTAATCAACACTGTTTTCATTTTACTGGAGTTTATCCTCATACCCCACCGACTACTGTACACCATTCACTGATCCGGTCCATGTCCCAATTGAGGCTGAGGGCAGCTTCTTTTCTCATAAGTGGAGACTTTGCTAAACCCACAAGTGTTGCATCATTGGCAGACTGAACAATCTTGTTTTCCAAGCCAACAACATTATTACTTGTATACACTAAAAATAACAGTGGACCAAGAACACTACCCTGTGGAACTCCAGACGAAATATGTCCTGGTTCACTAAGTATCTTGTCCACTGCTGCCTACCTGTAAGGAAATCTTGAAGTACTGTAATCCTAAAACATATCCACCCACTCCAAGATTCTGAAGTTTATAAATAAGTGCCTTAAGATTAACTAGATCGAAAGCAGCACTAAAATCTATTTGAATTACTCTGTCCTCAAAACCCCTATCAAGTCAATCTAAAAGAGCATTGCATGTATCTAACTGCTTCCTATATGCATACTGACTATTGGCTAACAATCCTTTTGATTATACATACTTATATAGTAACTTAAAAATTTTTAAGTTTTCAGCAACTTAGAAGAGCACAAGGAGAATAGAGATTGGCCTGTAGTTACTGCAGTCTGCAGATATGCCACTCTTTTGAACAGGCACTGAATTACTAAGCTTTGCTCATCCGCAAAGATACTACGTCGACATAAAATCTATAGAATCTACTTGTCTTTGGAGACAACACACTAGAAACTTCCTTCAAAAACTGAGGGAAGAAATCATCAGGGTTATCTCCATCCCAGCTATCAAAATTATCCAGAATTTTCTTAGCATCCTTAGAGCAAAATGCAAATTTTATAAGAACAGGTTCAGGATGACAAGTATCAGGGAAAGGGACATCCTAGGCTGATTGCTTAACTTCAGAAGCTCAATGAAGCAGTTCAGCCTTTTCCCTAGGGCCAGTAACCAATCTACCATCATCTTTTAGTAGTGGTGGAATGGAAGACAACCTTGACCCAAAGATAGACGATGCCAATTTGGTCCACCACAGATGAAGCTGAGTAATTCTTTCAAGTTTCCTCTTCAAGGAATTATTGTAATTTTTCTCGGCCATATGGTAAGTTCTATTCGCAGCACAGAGAGACAACAGATAAGTAGTTTTAACTTGAACGATTTTGTGCCCATGCAGTGAATTTGGTCTGTTGTCATGGTAGGATCATCTACATGTATCATCAAACCATGGCTGGTAATTTGTCCTAAATTTGATGACCTTCCTAGGGATACTGTATATCTTATTAAAATAGCCATCAGCATTTCATTTAACTCCTTGGGATTGGAATCTAATACATATAGACTCAAAAATAATAAGTGCTTGACAAACTTCAATAATGTGATCCTAATTGGCTAAACTAGAAGCCTACTCCCTCTTAAATCTCTGAAGGTATACATGCAAATTAAATTTTATAAGCAGGGGGCAGTAAGACGGTGATTAGCCTAAGGAAAATAATGTTACAAGAACTAGTAAATATATTTTGGATGGTGAAAAAACCTGAAAAATGTAAGTCGTCTAGTAATGAATCAGCAACCTACAACTTTACAGGAAAAATTAGTTCCACTGAAGACTTCCTGTCTGTCTTGGAAAACAACACAACCTATCATCAAATAAGAAATCTCTTACAACTTCTCTTCAATGTTTTCTCAAAATTAAGACAAATACACACTCATGAATTAAAACCACTATTTCAGTTGCAAATCTGTAAGAGTGGTGAGCCTAAGCAGTAACTAATTATATTAATATGGTGGAAATGTAACTTACTCATATCTGGAGCAGCCATGTTAAAGTCTGGTACCATAGGCATGAGTTTCCCTGAACTATACTGAAGAGCTACTTTATGGGCATGTTGCTCCTCATGTTGCTGCTGGCTACGGATAGTAGGTTTTTTCTCGGGGACAGCAGGTCGTTCAAGTGAGGAGCAGCGATTTGGCACCGGAGGCTTTGGCTTGCCCTGAAAAAGTAAATAAAACTATTCAAAACTGTAAATTAATGAATGCTTGCTAATACTATACATACACTGTACTGTATTGTATGTGCAGCAATGATTTGGTAAAATATGTTGTGCACCAAACGAATGTTAGCTGTGTATTAAATAGGTAAAATATGTTGTGCACCAAACAAATGTTAGCTGTGTATTAAATAGGTAAAATATGTTGTGCACCAAATGAATGTTAGCTGTGTATTAAATAGGTAAAATATGTTGTGCACCAAAGGAAGTTAACTGTATACTATAAGTGTAGAGTGGCATACAGTACTAGTGTGAACAAATTAAGGATTAAATTACACACTAAAAATACTACTTACCGCATTCACTTTATGCATTCTACTGCACTTAACTGATTTACGGACTCAAAAACCAGTACATACGACTAATAATCATTATTCCATGGAGAAGTATAGTAATTTATTACACTAAACGAACGAGAACTTAAATTATTCTTCTTATTAATACATACTTTAATTAGACCAATGAAATAATATTTTGAACTCTCACAGGAATGGCCCAAAGGGTTTGTTCTTAAAAAATGCAAGCTTTAGCATAATTTTTAGAGTTGAAAGCAATGTAAATTAATAAAGAAACAGTAACAATATCAAATTTTACCTATCTGTATAATAAACATGGAAAATATTTGAGTAAATAAATAAATATGAATGAAATTAGCCTAGACTCCATCCGGAGGTGAAAACCCTCAAATTGATATTTCCATTTCACACTGATTTATCCAGAATTACGAAATACCATGGTCTGTTATCTCAGTGCGCTACTGTAATGAAAATCTATGCAGTAAACATGACTTACAGATGTTGTAAGGCTTTCTTGACTTGATGATGACAAGTTATGATGTAGTGAAGTTCGTGATGACCGCCGAGAAATGGTAGCCGTATGTCCTACCAGCGGACTCACACAACCACTTTCAAGCTGAAAAATGGGTGATATAATTGAGACATAAACTAAATTAACCTTTAAAAAATGAAAATATTTCATGCCTACTACTAAAGATTTTAAACTACCCTTGCCATTTATGGAGGCTAGGAGGATCACAAAGGCACTACGGAGTGACGGAAGAGGATGTCGATAACAATAGCATTTTGGTTGTTCAATGCCCGGATGTGACCACCCATGTATGTCAGCTGCAACTGGCATCTGACATACATGGGTGACAGTCTATAGAGGTATAGGCACGGGGGTCGCAGCTTTATTCAATCATTCAATATCTGGGCTTCTGCTGTGGACCTTAAGGGTCAAGTGCAAGCAGCAATATTTTGCAATACAGACAAAGAAGCCAACAGTGTGACTGTAAATTACAAAGCCTAAGCAGTTTTCTCCATGACCGGGAAGAAAGTAAGGCAGCCAGGCCAAAGGGTAACCACAAATACTGTAACTTTAGGTACAGTCTGCAGTGTACTGTTTGGTTCTTTTATGAATAAATCTTGTTACTGATCCTTGTGACTCTGAGAAACTTCATAATAAATTACAAAAATATATGGGTTTTAGGGCCTTCTAGCAGCAAATGTCCCAAAAGAATCAATTAAATTTTTGGGGTGACTAGTTCTCCAATCATGCTTAAATGATTTATAGATCTTAATATACTAGCACAGCAGTACCTGTCTTATACAGTCACCAGATATTTTTTAAGTTACTGTGCTAAATTCAATCCTGCACATCTTAATTTGCAAGATCACCTGCAATACAATTTACCCAAAATAGACTAAAATCCTTGTTAGTAACAAAACTCACACCAAAAGAATTTGAAACATGGTGCTCAAATGATGACATGATTTTACAGCTTACAGACTAACAACAATGAAATCCTAAAGAGCAAAACACATTTTTTTCCTCCAGGTGAATGACCCAATGCATACAGGAATTCACAGGTTAAGGGTAAAGGTCTTCATATAAAAATAAACTCCCAGGTTATCATCCTGAAATGAATGGCGCATACCATATATACATTAATAAATATGCAACAAATCAAAAATCATCTGAAAATAAAGAACTGATACCTCTAAACAAACTGGGCTACAGGGCTGAGAGCTGATCTGTGGAGATGCAGGGCCACTTCGTCCCTCAGGTGGCTGGAAAGTGTAAACTGTCAGTGGAGGTCTATCCCGTCCTTTCTCATAAGCTGAAAACAAAGATTCAATTTTACTTCAAAATTCTTAGGATTAAAAAATTCTGGAAAACTGTGTTACCAGGAGAATTTTTACATTTTATCAAATTACCAACTGCTAACAAGGATGACACCTCAAAAATTATATAAAATACTCCTACTGAAGCACTCAAGAGATATTAATAGTTTTTCTTACGGGAAACCTGTAAATCAGCATTACTGTACATTTAGTGAGCAGTACAATCTACAGTATGTCAAATATAGTTGTTACAGCATCTTTAAAACAAACCATGGAATTAACAAGTGAACAGTTTACATTACAGCTGCACATTAGAAGACAAAGAATCTGATTGGTCAATCAGGGAATTTTCATTTATCATCAAAGAATAAAAATTAAGATTTAAAATGTACATAGCATTTTCTGAAATTTAGTGGAAAATAATCTAACTTGATATGAAGTTGTTGGACTTTCATAGACATGCGGCATCTGCTTTGTTTGTTTCACTCAACCACTTGGGAGGAATCCAGCTTCTACTTAAACTTTTCTTTTGGTTGGTTGTTACTTTTACTTACTGACATCAAAATTGAGTTTGGTGTGATCAACAATTGGTATTAAAAAAAAAAAAAAAAAAATTCAGGTGAATATTACCATTTTCACTACTTAGATGATGTACATAACTGATTTCTAACTTTCATCCAATATATTAATGTGTGATTTTTTCCTTGATTTATGTACCACAAACTAAGCAATTTCAGTAAGGCAGAGGTACAAACGAAAGCTTGTTTCTCAGAGCCATGGAATCTTCAAACACAGATTTTGGAATATTGGGCCTGACAAAATTAGACGCAATCTAGCTTTTTGACATGTTTATGATTACGTAATGAAATATTAGTCATAAAAAATTCCTTGAAGATATCAAATGGTACTTACTTTAGTTTTATCCAAATCTATATGCTCTTTTATGCTTAATGACAAATTTAGACATGAATATGAAAATAAGAAAATATTACTGCAAATTCTGCAATGACATCCTAATTAACAGGCACCAATCCTATTTACAAGCACCCTAACCCTACCTGAAGAAATGGTGTGTGGTCTATCTGACAGTGGTGGAGCTGCTTTATGGTGAAGGGTTGGATCAGTAAGGTTTGGCCAAGTAGCAGTAGAAGTAGCAGGGGAGGGAGTGCTACCATCAGATCCACAAGACTGTTCTGATAATCCAGATGCCTGGAAAGTAAAGTAATGTTAGAAAATATCCTATGTTTTGTAAATCAGTGTTCAAGCTTTATGTAAGTTATAAGAAGACATTGCAGTACTTAAAAAAACAAACACTGTGTTCATTGGGAACAAAATAGCATGTTACTAGGTGTGCACTTAAGGGGTGTAATCTAGCAAGAAATTAAATACTGATACAGTAAATTGTCAATGCAATATGACTTCTGAATGCAATATAAACAAGATACAAAGTAAGCTTAACTTGTAAATATTAAACAGTGTCAGTGCTGCCAAAAAAGTATATTTCAAAATACACTTCAATATATAAAACTACACTTCATAAATAAGTTTAATTTCATTAGCACACTATATTGTATCACTAGATGCAACTACTCACTAAACCTTAATACAGAACTTCAATGGTAAAGGAATAACATACCAACTCAAATATAAAAAAAAAAGCTAGAAAGAGCTTACCCTCCGTTAAATCATTCACCGGAGAGATCAAAGATTTTTCATAACATTTTTCACAATACTTGAAAATATCCTAAAATTAAACTCGTAAGTTTCTGTAACTTAAAAATAGATCAGTCATTACTTCCTGACTCCATGCCTTATGGTGCCAAATAGTAAATGCAAGAAAACTACTACTTCATGTGTTCTCTCAAAAGTAGTTTCAAAACACTTCTCTGGTATTCAGGAAACTAAAATTCCTAACCATACAATTCAGGAAGCCACCAAATTTGTACAGCATAATAAAAATTTTTTTATTATTTAAATTAGTCATTCCTACCTATCCTATGACACATCAGTCTCTATAATTGTAGTATAAAACACTGAACTGATGTATACTACATCTCATGTAATTTTTTTTAGACACTTATAAAAACATATGGAATTATTCCTAACACTTGCACTTCTCAAACTGGGAGTAAAAAACAATCTATACACTGACCGGGGAGTAAAAAACAATCAATATAGTGGCCAGCAATTTATCTGCAAATGATGACCAGTAACATCTATAGTAAAATAACTTCCTTTAAAAGTTTCAGTATACACTGGCTTCCTCAAAGTACTGAAACTCTCATTTAGCAAAAGATTCAGGAATGGTTTAAAGCCTTTATTCTAAGTGAGGCATCACAATACAAATGCATCCTACAGCTACAACAGACATTATCTTGAGCTCAAGTACTGACAAAGAATGATTAATTAGTATTCATTTCCCAAAGTCTATCATGGAAGAAACTGAATTTCATTGTGAACCGTTCACATAGGACTGGCCTGAAGGTTTTGACCTTATATAAGGAATGTGATTCCTTAGATTTTTTCTAAAAAAAAAATCACAGCTATGTTATAAAACTATAACTGAAGGGACTGAAATTGTTTTAGATTGCTACAAACATTTTTTTAAGGAATGTGTGCCCAATTCTAGTCATTCGCTGTCAATCAAACTTGGTTTTCACACAAAATATGTTTTATTATTAATACTGTATTACCTTGTCTACAGACAAGAACTACTGACAATATTGCAAACAATTCTGTTGTGAAAACAGATGCATTACTAGTGAAAGAAAACTCACTTGTTTTATTAAATTGTAATATTATGTAATTTGGACCTTCACGTCATACGTATGCTGCTTTGATGTTCATGGGCATATTTATATTTCTGGATAGAAAACGTGTGTACGTGTGTAAAGACATTAACTTTATGCATAATTTAGAGAAAGAAGTGGGGAGGGAATTCTAGTTCTGAAGGTGGTCTCATATATTCAACTAATGATTAAAAACTTCTGTTAGCTCTTAACACTTTGTCACTTTAAACTTTAGTGAATTTACTTTGCGAGGACTTGAATACTCCAGTGCAGATTCGAGTTCATTGTGAATTGAGTCAAAAGGTTTTTAATGCAGAGCTTGATGCCGAGTCATTTATTTGGCTTCCATAGTCTAAATAGGCAGAATTGTTGCTTCAAGTGGTAACACCAGAGTAGATCTTATGCACCCAGCTGAATATGAAAGTTTATCAGGTTGAATGCATTTTTGTTTTTTGTTCCAATGTTTGCAGTGCATGCTTTTCAGTCTGAGTGTGTATCAAAGATAAAACCAATGAACTTTACAGTTTGGCAGATAGTAAACAGATCATTTCTCATTTTTAGTTCAGAGTCATAACTCTTTTCCATATAGTATCTTTGTAAACATGACCGCTTTAGTTTCTTCTGCAAAGGTGTCCACTTATACTATGGCAATGTTAGGAAAATGTTGGGCATATTGTATGCTTGCAGCAGCGTAGAATATGACAAGGTCATACACATACAAACTACTTTATTTCCATTTGGTAACTTGGTTAACTGACTTGTAATACCGTGCTGCTTATTGCAAAGCAGAGCATTATCACTCACAAAACTTCCATGAAGGACCATTTTCTAATCTTTATGTCAAAAAGCTCTTGTACAAATAAAGGTAAGTGACTAAGACTAAGTTTTCAATATAGCATATCTCCAAGCAGTATAAGAAACCTTCTGAATGTCAAAAATATTTCCAATAGTTGTTTCCATTCAAATCTATTCTGAATAAGATCATCTATGTTACACGGGTGGTAAAGTAGATCTGGTTGTCTGTGACCAATGTTGGGTTGAGGTTATTATGTTACAGGAGTTTGGATTACTGTTAAAATGACTGGCTCTGATACACATAACAGTATGCATATAAAAAATGAAAACTAGACAGAAAACCCAAATTCCTATTTCTGTACCACAACAGAAAAAACACAAACTTTTTACCATGATGAGCAAGTTTCAAAACAACACCAAATATACCTCGTACTATACTGTATTTCTATTAGAATCTGCAGTGGATGCTGCTAAGAACTGGATATAAACTATTTCAAGATGGATAATTATTACCTGTTCATAACTGCCCCAAATTCACAAAAAATAAACTGATATTGTACTTAAAAGTATTCATAGGACTTACTTTTCAGAGGATTTATTTTTTTTTTGTGGGATATCAGCAGGTTATTCCTTTACCATAACAGCTTAAAAATAAAATTTACACTCACAGCCTGGGAACAACTATATACATATAATTCAGAAATTAAAAAATAATCTGTCTCTCTATGCTTACATAGACACTCCTCAAATTCAAATGAGCCAATTAAGAAAGTCATGACTTAATACACAAATTCTTAATTATCTGATTACTGATATGAATTTTTCTTCATTGCAATTATAAACTTGTGGACTTAGAACTTTGATATTAAACTACTTTATGTAAACACAGTTTTTCTTCATGCTCCAAGACCAGCTATGTAGCAAAACCATTAAACTGTAAACCTAGTTGGTTGTCACAAAATGTATTAGCTTACCGAGTTTGGTAACTATGGCAAAAAATCCATTTCTATAAAGAATTTAAATAGAACTACAACAAAAGTAGCTCAACTAATCATATTTCACATAACTAATTTTTCAAGCAACAAGCCCCCTCTCAACATACAAAATCAGAGTACAATTTTCCATTCACCTCCATTAGCAACTTTTATAGGATATACGTACAGTGCAGTACTGATGTTAAGAAAACAGATTGTAAAAACTTACTATATTAAATGGTGAATAAAGATTGTAAAAACTAAGCTATATTAAATGGTCAATGTCAAATGAATATCATAAGGAGGCCAAAGAGTTCAAGGTTTGGTCAGGTGCACAAGGAGTTACACGAGAACTTTATACATATGTAAGGCACCACAGCTGCTTAGAAGTGCCTGCACAGTTAAGATGAATGCAGAGCTTACATATTTACTGTTTATTCAGATCTTAAAATAATTAGCTTTCATTTGCTTAGAAATTTAACAATGAATGAGGTTCTCCAATTTTAATCGACATTATAAAATATTTGCAAATCTTCAAACTTATACAATTAACATAATTCAAAATAAAAATTTATAAAAATAACAAATGCAACAAAGAATTCAGAAGTTTCACAAGCAAATTAAAAACAAACTTCTCAAGAAAAACAGGCAAGGGACGATACAATGCAGATGTGTTAAGAACTTCATCTCAAAAATGTCATACTAGACTCAAGTCAAGAAGTCTGTCCACTTAGCTATAATTTTATGCCAACCACATTAATGACTGGTCAATGTTACTCCACAAATGAAAGCAGAAAGTGGATAAAGTGAAGAGAGGCTGCAACTTTCAAACTTCACAGAGATATGATGAAATAAATGCTTGAAACATATCTATACCCACTTACTATGAGTGTTCAAAATAGATACAAAACCTCTTCATGATAATAGATTTGACCCTTATGACAACCATTATTCTCAAGACTGACAGTTTGCTCCATCACTTAATCCATAATAATGGAATCAATACCTTGGGAATGGGATTATTATTTAAAATTATTTGCTCTTCTGCAATATAATCTACACCTCTACTTCTTTTTGTCCTAGGGGCTTATTAGCAAATATGACTTTACATAAAGGACATAAAGTATTAAAGAGAAATTATTCTCACTGCCATTATTATAATACAGTAGTACAGTATGGTGTAATTACTGCTGTTACCCGAGAATCTCATTAAAAATCTTGTTACTAACATTAATGTTCATCATCATTCTCCATTAACAACTTGGAACACCATTACTACAATCGTAATCACCTTCATTATTAAAAAGTCCGAGTCACTTGAAAAAGAGGCCAATCTCCATAAAATATGGTAAGACCATAAGACCACTCCAAAATTATGAAATACATTGCTAACTTTAAACTACAAATCATTATGGATCACAAAAATTACAACATTAACCTATTTTGGTATTCAATGGTGGATAAAGTAATCTGAGGAACAAATGCAATGGATAAATACATAAAAATATATGAAACATCTAAATTCTCAAGAGAGCACTCTTCATGTAGTCAGAACATGCAACATCTGAACTGATAGAGAGAGAATACCCAAAGTGATTCCACCTGAGTGGGTGTGAGGATTACATTGTCATGGTCTTCTAGTTTACAATTATGTATTGATAGTTTGTATTTTGATGGATATTAATGACTTACAAAGGTCATTTATTCATTCTCTCTCTCTCTCTCTCAACTGTGCCTGACTATGTATAGTGAACTGAATACCAGGTACTGTACCTAAACTCCTAGTTATAAACATTTCAAGTTATCTAACCAGTTCCACAGGCTGCATTTTTTGTGATTAATGCCTGACAGAGTTGAGCCCACCACTGTGATCACTATCAAATTAGAATTGAACTAGCCACTGTAATCAATGTCACATCTATAACGAGTCGTAACTTTACCATTAAACACCAGAAACAAGTGAATGGCCACCTGTGATTATGAAGTCTCAAATTACAATGAAAAATCCACAGCCCCTTGAAAATTTGTTCTGCTTATAGGCAAGTTCCAATGAGCAATACACTTGTTCAATACCTGTGCAACTAAAATTAACTTATATCAAATCTCCTATTGTCTGAAGAGAATTCAATGCATATGGGCTACAAACCATCCTACTTTACTTATCAATTGGTATGCAATAGCTATGTGGATCACACACTAGTCCAGCTACAACTATGCAACAAAAGCTTTTGTTTTAATCATAAACTGGAACTATAGGGATTTAAGTTTTAATCCAGATATATAATACATTTTAGTCCATTTAATAACCATCTTACTATTAAAACTAAGTATACAACTGTGGTCACAAAAGGTTTATTAATATTTTCTTAAATGGAATATGTGACTAAAAATGATAGGGATAACAATAATTAAAAATCAACAGACATTAATCAAAAGGAGAATACTAATGCCAACTCAAGAAGAATAACAACTTTAATTATGACCAAGACACCAGCATTTTTATGAAGGAAACACCTTTATATAAAATCTGTGAGGAAGTTTTTGCAACAAATATATATACATGTACCTCAGACTCATCTTACCACAAGAAACAAAGAACCTGCATGGTTATCAAGATATGCAAGTACTGCACAGTACAGTAGCACCCCAACTTCCTGGAAATTTTGGGAATCCAATAACTAGCAAAAACCTTGTGACAATGCCTACATCTGAAAATTTAGGACATCACCGAGCCTATTCAGTTACTCCATACATACTAGCCTGCCTAACTCAATTTCGGTAGTTTATTTACAAAACTTATCCTACCAATGTAGCCAAGCACAACAAATATCACTAATGAAGCTGAGGAGTTATATCTAACAGCATTTACATTTTCAATGCAGTTTTGTTTCTCTCAATGTATTGCCTCTTACACACACACACACAGAGAGAGAGAGAGAGAGAGAGAGAGAGAGAGAGAGAGAGAGAGAGAGAGAGAGAGAGAGAGAGAGAGAGAGAGAGCGCAACCAGTAAGTAAATATGTACACCATAATTTGAGATAATAGAGAACATAAAACAATTTTAGTAAGATCAGATTCTTCTGATTTCATTAAATTTAAATCCACTAAATAAAACATTCAGTCAGTACATTAGTGTGCGCTTTTCATGTTTAAAACAAATGAAAAAAAATTCAAGAATATCAACAGAGATTAGATTGCAAAAACACAAAAACAAGCAAGTTCTTTACAACGCACACAAAATCAAAAAAGTATAAGCAGCGCTGCACACATCCAAGATGAGGCAATTTTTTTCACCTGACTTCCATGACCTTTGGATTTTTCTAATAAGTACAAAATCTGATCTGTGCCATTTCTAAAAGCTTGTTTTGAATTTGTTCCTTTCAAAGTATTACTGTTCCCTTTTTTATTTCAATCCTACTAGTGCCAGCTACAGTACTATCCTCTAGTGGAAAGACTGTGTGAATATTTCAGATCTGCTTTATTGCTACAACTCAAATTAGAAAACTTAAGGGCAACAATAAGGAAAGTAAGCTAGCATGGAAAAAGGAAATTTTTCTAAAAGTTTGAATAATCCCCTGTAAGTGCTAATGATTTTCCTGAACATTCCAAATAGCTTCCAACAATGGACACTTTCCTCTAACATTTATTTCTGAATGAAGACAGGCCATGTATGTATATGGATAAACTATAACTAACTGTAACTAGTGGAAACTAGCCACAAGCCACCCAACCTCTTAACCCATTAAAACAAGCTATAGTACATGATAAGAAGTGTAAAAAATTTATTGATTAATGCACTCTAAAAGTACATTTAACTTTGAAGGAATGTGTTTATACTTACTTATGAATGTGCACAAAAAAACTGCTATTCTTTATCAAATGGCTTCAAAAGCACAACTCCTATATTAATGGCAGTTCACATTTAAAATTACAGTCCCTATATATACCTATCATACAGAAAAGCCACCACTGTATGGCTCATTAAATGCCTGCATATCACATCCACTGTCAACTTGACATCAAAGCTTTAAATGAAAAGGACTCTTAGCAAGCATAAACGATAACAAGACTAAAGACTTACTTCAAGTGCATTGGTATTTTCCTGATGAGGTACTGAAAAACCTAACAGTTTCACTGATAGGTCATCAGACCAATCATTCCTAAATTAAACAATCAAATTGTCCTAACAATATACACATTTTCAAGAATTTTTCTCATTATTAGGGTGCAAGTTTATAATTACGTACTTACTGCAAAGTCTCTCTAACACAATACTTGGTATAAGTATACATTTTTAGCAAATTTATTTTTCGTTCTGTTACCAAGAGGCCCAAGCATAAGGGTTTAGGTTATTTATCAATCATGTTTTCCACTAGACTTGCAAATACTCACTGTTAATGCAAACATTAACTGCAAAATTCAGCCTCTACCTAAACATGAACAACATTTGGAAAAAATAGCTAATGCATCAAGCCAAGATAATATCTTCCATGTGATTTGTAAAGTGTGGCGAATGCCTATGATAAACTGATAAGAGCAGCAGTGCAGCAGTGCCTCAGAAGCATTGAAACAAAGAATGAACACTGTATGTCCGTACAAGTATGAATATTTTACAACATCTAAATCATAGTTTATTACATATATCAATTTAAGCCACCAATTGTAAAAAAAAATTGCTCAGTAAGGTATGAAAAACATATACAGTAGACCCAAGAAAATTTGGGTGTGTTCTTTCAAAATTATTCTTTAAAATGAAAAACATGCTACTCACTGGAGTTCATTTCAGATTACTAAATGACAGCAATGCAAAAATATTTCTTTATACCATAAAGCCAACAACAAATGAGGAATATGCAGAATCTAGTTTTTAAGAATAAAGTCCATGAGCACAAGTCTTTTGTATAATCTCTAAATCTGTCAAAAGTACTCACACTGAAACACTTTCATACATTTCTAGCATTAACTGAAATTCCTTGGACTCTTATTTATCGAGAGTATTTCGGTACGTGGAATAATAATTTAGCAGCAAAGGAGGGTGTACATTAATACTATTTTCTTTGCTACATAAAATACTCTAAATAAATGTTACTTGCTAAATAAAGCTTTAACATCTAATCTGAACATACTAATGCCTGGCAACCATGTTCTTCTAAGTACTGTACTAATATTATTGAATGGACTAAGGGCTACGTAAAATCTAACATATACACAGAAAATTACAGTAAATATTTCAAGTTTTAAGACAAGCTGCATAAAATACTTCACTTCAAAAATAAGGTCCCAATAATAAGCTTCAAATTCGATAGCCTAGATAAGGAGAACAGAGACATGATTAATATGGTAAATCACAAAAACATGTTAGTAGTCTATTTGTTTCAACAAGTGAATATGAGGAAATAAAACTTCAAGCTTTAATACAACAAGTTAGCAAGTGTAAGTGATAAAAGCACATGTTCACACTATATTTAACCTTCAACATAAAATAGAAAACTGGAGCCAAGATGAGCAATAAGCAGCAGCAATGTATATTGTCTAAAACAAAAACATCAAAACAGGGTGACTTGCTGGGTACTCTCAATCAGCAAACTTCCCAACAGGTAAGTGGCAAACCCCACAAAGCTAACTACCTGAAGACTGGTTGAGATGTGAGGATGGTGGGGGTGGCAGAGCATGTCCTGCGATGTAAAACCCGAGTCCTGCGATGATACACTCACCAGCCTGGTGCCCTATAGATGATAACAGTATGCTACTACTTACAAAACAAAATGTAATAGAGCAGCCTTGAAAAAATAAAATTGAAGTCCTTATATAGCTCAAGTTGAAATATCTAAGCTACAGTAGTTCAAGATAGATTATTAAAACAAAAAATATGAAGAAATGTATATATTCAAAACAAACACACTTTTCAACTGCAATAAAGTAAATAAATATGAAGATCTTTAAATGCAGATTTTATTCAAAATCTCTTGATGTGAACTAAAAAATAAAAAACAAGGGATACGAGAGAAAATCTCTTGTGGAATTCCCTACAAACTAAACATACATTAGACTACAAGGATCTCTACCCATTCAATTGACAGGCAAATGAAAGAAAAAATTGACAGATTTGAAGATTATTGGCCTACTACACTGGTAAAATAAAAGTAAACAGGAAAGGGTTCACCAAGGAGAGCTTTTCACTACACAAAAACAGTGAAAGTAATGCAAACAGGACAAACTTGACAGGGCAAAGCAAAAGTCTATAATCTTGTTGCTATAAAACTAGAGTACAACTTACCTCATTAAATGGAGCAGTCATTTTAAGATACTGTTAAAATACTGATAATGATATTAATCTATACAGGCAAGCTACTGCCACTTGCACATACCTGGCTTACAGAGCGAGTACGGTTATGGTGCGATGGTGAGTGAGTTGAAGAGGATGAGGACGAATTTAGGGAAGAAATAGAACACATGGAGGATTTACGAGACCCTAGTGATGATGGGGACGATGGGGGTGTTTGCCAAGACCACTGGGTATCCCCACCTTTAATATCAAGCAGTACCTGCAACCAACACTCACAGTGACGTTTTTTCTTTATGAATGAAAAGAATTCCAATCTAGTCCTTTTTAGTCTCCAGTGATACACCTATATACAAATCTGCGTACCGTATAAAAAAGTACCTCTAACCTCAATTTTTGGCATGCACTAAAATTCAGTCAAGATATCCAGATGGTATGAAATCCTTCCTCAAATGCCCTTCACAAATGAATGTTATTTTGGCAACGAACCAATACATATAGATTTAATATTTTATGTATCAGCATACTGTACAAGTAAACAGTACTGTATTCCATCAACATAATTATTACTTCCCATTCTGTAACAGCCCCAACTCTATAACCTTTCCCAAGTGAGTTTTTAACATGCATGTTGTTATATTAAACTAAATGTTTAATACAGTATTAGCAAAATTATCAGTCAAGAACAAGTCTCTGAACAGTTAAAACTAGCAAATAGAATAAAACTTGACTAACCTAAAAACTAATTAAAAAATTCAGTGGACCTTGTTTGGCAAGCTGAAAGTTCGTCAACTTGATTTTAAATACTACCATTATTTCCTAACAGGTATGAATAAAATCACACAAGGCTACCAAAAATAGTCATATTCCTTTCCTGTGCCAATACATCAAAAACGGATTTTTTTAAACAGTTAATTACTTTCATAGTTACTGTTGATAAAGGAATTAACTAGATTTTAGACTATAGTTGTTCCTAGAAATGACAGTACAGAATACATTATGACTAGGGGGGGATCTGGTGTTGAATAAAAAAAGAAAATTTCCTCTTTGGCAAAAAAAGATAAAAGCTTTGAATATTTAGCACTGCAGAAGCATGGCTGTAGCTGGAGCTTTAACAAATACCAGTAATATATTTCTGGACGGACAGCTGGTGCCCACCAACTTGTACCCAACACACACTTTATTAGTCTGGATGCTTTTCCTATATCATTACTGCACATCCAAAGACAGTGCACAGCCTCCAATTTCCAAATTTATACAGTATAAGAAAACAATGTATTTGGATAAACCACAAAATGATACTGTTCAATGACTTTTAATTAATTTGTGCTAGTCCACATAGCCTTCAAAAATAACCACCTTACCATCCTGCAAAAAAGCAAATAAAAACAAGGGACAAAAAATTTCACGACATCAATACAAAACTTTCTAGTTTGGCACCAAAAGTTTTTTTTAAAGTGTCCTAAACTGCAACACAGCTATTAAGCAAGCTACTATTTTTATCCTGTTAGTCTGCCCTTAGAAATTATTATGGAGTAAAATTGTTAAACAGTTCAATCAATCTCCATAGATAAAAGTGTGTAAAACATATTATGTTACCAATAATACTACTCCAGTAGTTAGTTAAATCTCTGATACTAGATTAGTACAATGTACTGAGTTTCTGGTTTCTGAGTGTGTAGGGACTTACCTGCTCACTAGCTGGTGGAAGAGTGTGGGGATCAGCTGAATGTTTCTCCAGCTGAGTCATCACTTCTTGTAAATGACCCAATTCACTTACAAGACCAACTTCCTCTTCCTGTGGGTAAAGATTTAATCCATTAAAAAAAAAAAAAATAGACTAGTCAGCTCTCTGAGCTGTTAAAAGGAACAAGCCAAACATAGCTAATACACAAGGGTAATTGGAACTCAAATAGGAATATAAAATTTAGGCCAAAGGTCAGCACTGGGACCTATGAGGTCCTTCAATTTGGACAAAACATAAAGATTAAAATTGGAGTTATTTGGTGTGAGAGGAAAAACAATTTTACACTTTTGATTGCTAAGTGAGGATGCTATTTATCATGAGTTTGGAACTCTCCTGACCATTATTTTGAAAGACTTCAGGGGATTTTAACATGAAACATTCATTCTGTTCTTAACTACTGATAACTGGTAACTGCTGGTAACTCAACACAACTTAATTTGCAAGCATTTTTTAATGTGTCTTTATCCAGCTGTTTTAAAGTTGGCTTGACCAACCTTTCTACTACGTCCACGTTACCTGTAGTGGTGAGGAACAAACGAACAAATCTTGTATTTCAAGACTGAACAATCCACCATTCATAAATTGTGTAATTTACTGGTCAACTGACTAAATGATCTCCATCTATGAGTATGATGCAAGTAACAACATATGCATCTGATAGTTTTTGGTCTATATTTTCTTCAAGTAGTGTTCATACTATCAACTTTTTTGTATGAGCATGCAATGTCCTGCATAATGTTTCCTGAACATACATTTCACCTGACAATGCAGACAGTTAAGTTGATGAACATGGGATGGACATTCCTGCCAAATGCAAACAATGAAACAGCTTTCAAGTTCATAAAAACATTTTCAAAAGCATTATGAAATTAAAGATAATATACTGTACCAGTATAAGGAGAAGTGTAAAAAAAGAAAAGTCATGTTAACTTATTAAAAAAAAATTATGAGCCTTTAACTCAGTGGTATTACTACAACCTACATACTGTTTATATTTCAAGATAATTAAATAAAACTATACATATATGGCATGTTAGAGTCATACTCTTAAGGATTTTGAATGTTAAATGTCTGTGCTGATGACTGAATGAGTAAAGCAATAACTTTCTTCCCAAAAGACCTGGTCTTAAACCCTCATTACAAAAATATCTACTTATCTTCAGCTAAGGAGTGGGCACCCAAAGAGATGTTGTTGAATAGACATCTCCAAACATGAAAATTATGCAAAAAATCTTTTCCCCGGTAGGAGTGTCTTATTTGCTTTGAAGGGGGCGCTGATGCTATTGTTGTCCTTTCTTCTGTTGTCAGAGGGGCCCTTTAGTGGTGACTGGAGGCTTGTAGGACTCTGATTCACACCAAGCTTTCTTCGGCTAAGGAAGAGGAAGCTCAAACTCTAAAGGATTTTGTTTCCCAGATTCCCTTTTTTCAATAACAGTATCTAGTGCAATTCTGTTGTCGGGCTCATTCAATGGGTTGTGTGGCAACAGACTCTTAGAAAAAGGGTTCCAACAGATAAGAGATGAATGCAATAGGGAGGTTACATTGGAGAGTAAAATGTTGGAGCCCACCAATGCTTCCTTTCAAGCCTGAACGCGACACTCCAGAAAGTCACAGTGTGTTCCCAATGGGGTCAACATAAGTATTTTGGCTACTGCAGTGAACACTGTTCTGGAAGACTTTGGAAGCTCTTTAATAGGTGGAGCCTAGCATTGAGATTTTTCTCATAGGGATCCCAAATTGTTGGGGATGGAAACACTGCCAGTTATTATTATATTATTTATTATTAAAATAATTTAACCAGACCACTGAGCTGACTTTCAGCTCTAACAGGGCTGACCCGAAGGATTTGCATGAAATACCAGGTCTAGGCCAGAGGCCAAGCACTGGGACCAAATAGGTCATTTAGTATGGTGATGAATGAATGAATATGAAAAGAAAAACTGCACAAAGGCACATGCTCTCATACTGGAACACACTCACACAAATATATTTACAGTACTCACATTTCCATATACAGTATACCCAATAAATAAGAATATTAAAATTCAGAATAAGTTAAGTAACATTTTAAAATTTTGTTTTAAAATTCCTTAAATGCCGTAAGGGTTTTTGTATTTTTATATTTTATTAATTAAATCACAGTTCCTCATGACCATTAAAATCAGAATTACTGAAAATGTAGAAGATTCTAATAAAATTTCCTCACTGATTTATTTCTAAAAGCGAGTTGTTGCTGGTCATACTTTGGGCGCACACAACATTTCTGACTATTATCATCACCTTCCACTCTGAGCACTCGGGAGCAGGGCTATGTTGGCTGTTCATTGGAGCAGGGCTATGTTGGCTGTTCATTGGAGCAGGGCTACGTTGGCTGTTCATTAAGTGTACTGTACTTGTGTCGGACAAGTATGACCTATTCAGAGACGAGTCAGAATTACTTGCGCATGTCTATCTCTCTGATATGATGAACACCATTTTCTGACACCAGGTTTTATTTGTTTTAATTTATTATTTTCAGGTTCTTCACTCCATACACTTTGTCATTTATTTACAATGATTGTTTTTATATATCTTATATAGTCACTAATAGGGATACAGTATTTACATTTGCTCTTGCCATGTGGACTACTTCTTTAGCTGCTCATCAGCCTCTTTGTTTCTTTTTATCCCTACATAGGCAGGGATCCAACATATTTCAATATTTTTTCCATTATTATATAACTTATGAGTGAAAACTTAATCTGTTATACAATATTATTTTTTAGACTAACTTTGAATGGCTTCTATAGCACTTCTGGAGTCACTATAAATCACAAAATGATTAAATTAGACTTCTTTAATTATTTTTATGGCTGATGCTATTTGCACATAACTCAGCTGTAAATACTGAGGCACTATAAGGTAGAGAGAACTAAGTTTTGTCTTGGGATACTGCAGCATGTCTCACTCCCTATTGTGACTTGTATCCATCTGTGCATATTGCGTAATGTGAAATTTTTTGGATTATATGTTCTACTGTATGTTATATATGGTGTTCTGAGGTATATGAGTAACTCTTTTATATATATTTTAAGTTTATACTGTATATATTTTATTCAAAATTCCAAGGAGGATGAAATTTCACTATTGAAGGTAGCTGCATATTTATATTCAGTGACTAGAACAATATTCTAGATCTAATTGGGAAAGGTCTTTAATGATTGTTAACAAATATATCTCTTAATTCAAATAATTTTTTGGTCGGAGAATCACTTGTCTGAATTGTCAGGGCACTCTTCATTGTTACTAACTCTCTAATGGAGAGAGAGAGAGAGAGAGGTAGTTCACCACATTCAACTTGCAAAGCTGACTTTGGTGATCTGAAGGCTCCTGAGCATACTCTAAGGCCCTTGTTAGGAACTGGGTCTAATGTTTTCAGCATTGTATCTGATGCTGAGATACAGTACAATAAGGGTGTGTCTATTGGCTCCCCAAGTAGTGTTCGATAGCTTTTTAATTAGATTTAATGCTCTTTTACGTTTTGACTTAATCATGTACGTTATATGAGCTTTCCTAAGTGAGTATCAAATACTAATCACAAAAATTTTGCACTTTGGCCAATTGGTATACTATGAGTTCTGATTTTTAAATCTATTTCTTCACCTTTCTTCCATTTTTTATTTTTATAAAACACGACTGCTTGAGTCTTATGTATGGATAATTTAAAGCCTACAGATGAGGTCCATTCATATATTTTTACTATACAGTAGTTTTATTAATGATTTGCTTTGCATGTTTTATGCAAGATGCTGAATAGTATATGGTAAAATCATCCATATTCAGTTACTTTTTATTCCAGTAGGTACATTATTCTTGATATCATTTATTGCTCAAGTAAACAGCGTGCCAGTAAGGATGCTTCCCAGTAGAACAATATTTTCAAGTGGAAATGCTCTGGACAAAAACACCAAAAACTCTCACCTGAAAACTGTGATTTGTCAAAAAGTTTTGGATAAACCTAAGTACAGTATATTTCCACGGAAGTTGTTTTTTATATAAAGTTTTTAATACTGCATACCTCCATGTAGAATTGTAAGCTTGAGTTCTGTCAGAATGATGTACAGTAGTCTCCTTCTTCCGTACTCCTACTGAAACCCATAACTTATAGACAGAGCTTAAAAATAAGCTCTTTCATCATTTAAACTTGCTGCCAAAAGCATGTGGCATATTTCACACATGTCCAGCCACCAACAAAATTCTCCTTTATACCTTCAGTGGCTGGCTCACGGCAGGTAGTTAGGAGCCATTTCCACTGATGAGAAGCAGTTTAATAAAAACTGTTAGCTACCTATATCACTGTATAGGCTGCAGTGGCTGGCTCATGGCAGGTAGTTAGGAGCCATTTCCACTGATGAGAAGCAGTTTAATAAAAACTGTTAGCTACCTATATCACTGTATAGGCTGCAAACACTTCAAATTAGTCCAGGCCTACATGGCCACAAGTACATGTCTATGATGTAAGGAAACATGATCAATGGGTCATATCCATAAAACAGTATTAGAATATTAATTCACAGTTACTATAACAACATTGCCTTAAAGGATTTACTTGCAAAGGCTTCCGAACTCAATTATGACAAAACTAAATGGGTATCCATACATTATATTTCTACACATTTTATAACCTTTTATTATCTGGTCTATTCCCAAGTACCAGGTAAAGGTTATATAGCCTATAGGGTATGTTAGTTGGTACATAAATAAAATCAATACTTATTGGAATTATCATACCAAAAATATAAAAATCATTATCTCGAAGATTTCAAATTGTTTGGCAATGCTCACCATTACAAAAAAGTACTTTTGTACTCCTTTACAAAAAAGACAAACGTCACAACAATTTTCTCAAAACCTGTGATGTCACCCTACTGGCATCCAATTTAAACAAATATAAGCCTACCTGTAAATATTTTAAGGAACTGAAACTTTTCAATGGATCTTAAAACTAAACACTCAGCTTGATTTGTGTGATGATGAGTGAAAAAAGCATAGTCGAAGACGATTTCCGGAGTACAACCTAAGGAGTAGTGAACTCTTGGAGAGACTAGAGTGTAATGAAGATGGGCTACTTATGCTGTTGTCACATCTGTACGAGTGAGATGTAGTGAGAGCCGAGGCAGTCATTGTAGGACAGGAGACAGAGCCCTCCTAGCCTGAGTCCTTTATGTTCTGTCACTGTGCCAACAAGCATTATCCTGGCTGAGGCCAGTTAGTTAGTTATAAATGATTTGTTTAATCAGACCTCTGAACTCTTTTAGGGTTCTTCTCGGGCTGGGAAAAGAATGGGGGAAAGAGTACATAAAAAAATTAAGTAGTTAACTAAATAAATAAATAATATAAAAAGGGGGAGGAGAATTAGAAAAAAACAATCGAGAAAAAAATAAAGAAAAAAAAAAAAAAAAAAAAAGGGGGGGGGGAGATTATATTTTACTTATCAATTTAATTTTGTTTAGGAAGAGAATGATATTATTAATTGAAAAGTTATTACCTTCTGCTAGAATATCCTTTATTGATTTATTTTGTAAATAAGTCTTTCTTTCATGATGCCATCTGGGACAGTCAATCAAGATGTGTTTGATTGTTACTGGGATGTTACATCTTTCACAAGTTATTGGGTTTGTGTGCGGAGTTGACATCAGATGACCATGTGTGAGTCTGGAGTGTCCTATTCTGAGTCTTGTTAAAATAACCTCATTGATTCTTTGCTTTTGGGTAGAAGAATGCCATTTTTAACTTCGTTCTTAATTTGTTTTAGTTTGTTTTGTGGGGGTATATTTGTCCAATCATTTTGCCAATCCCTATAAATTAAGGGTTTAACTGATGCTAGCCAGTCTGATATGGGTGCTTTCACAGTAGTTGGGGGGATTGTACAAGCCAATTTTGCAGCTTTATCTGCTTTCTCATTACCCTCAATGCCTACATGGGCTGGGATCCAACAAATTTGAATTTGAAGGCCGTTTGTAATTAACTGATGTATTTCCCGTTGTATATTTTGGACAAGGTGATTATTTGATTTAAATGATCCTATTGCTTCAATTGCACTTCTCGAGTCGCTCAATATGAGTGCTGAAGGAATTCCTTTTTTGTTATAATCTTGAGAGCCAATTGTATGGCTGTTAATTCTGCTGTAAATACTGATGATATTAGAGGAAGGCCCATTTGGATAGTTTTATCACTTGAATAGGCTGATGAGCCCACTCCAGCTTCATTTTGGATCCATCTGTAGATTATGAAGGGATTACCCTTCCGTCTTGTGTGTTCCATGGCATGTTGATGGTACATTTCTGTGTTGACATGTATTTCTTTGAAAGAGATGATAAATATGTGCATAGTTTTGCCCTTTTTAGTGTCCATGGTGTGACCAGATTTATTTCTTGAGTGGCAAGCTAATTTATAGTTTCTAAAGTCCTTAGGAGTTGTACCAATATGCTGTAGACATATGCAAACAGGTTTATGTTCTTTTAGTATTCTCTGGATTTCACCTAAATGAGCCGAGTAGAAAATCCATTCATGTTCCACTGAATTATTTTATTGGTCATTGTTTGGGGGATTGGCGTTAGATTTTGTAAGTTAATTGATGATTTAGCTACATCCCGTAACATTTTAAGGAGTTTGTGTTGCTTTGTGGTTTCTTTGCAGCTAGGTTTGATTGCTGAATATTTGATGCATTGATCGGTTCTTCTTCATATTTCCTTATTAGGAAATCTATTTGAGTTTTGATCATGTTTTTCTTTAGTTTTAAGGATTCTGAGCATAGTTCGCCATCTTGATGGAATGTTAAAGGGCATTTTTGGAACCTAGTAAAGTTATTTATGAAAGGAAGGTTATATTTTCATTTTTGTTAGGTAAACGATTATGTAATGATAAAACACTCTTGACATCCGCAAGATAAATCATGTTCCGAAAGTGTTGAAGGAATGGTTCTAATCTCTGGGTCCCATCTATGCTCCCATTACTGGATGTTGTAATATTTTTGTGAGGAATTTCTGGTATAGGCATACTGGATCTCCAATGTGCTGGTACAAAATTTTGATTTGAATTTTTAGGTTTATTATTATTACTATTCTTTGGTCTTGTTGAGGGTTGATTTGATGTGGTTGTAATTTGATTAATTTTATGGGTTTTTGGTTCTTCAGTGGGATGTTTAACTGAAAGTTTCTGCATTGATTTTGGTGATGAGAGTGCAGAAGAGTTAGTTGATTTATCCATATTTGGGGAATCGTTATTTATATTTGTCTTGGATTGTGGAACACTATGGATTTCCACTTGTGATGCAGTTAATGTAATCTGTTTCTGATTAATGGGTGGGACTGGGATTTTGCTAGATCGATCTATGAATGGAATGTTAGGTTTTTTTCCCTTAGGGGGAGTTCTATCAATTACTTTCCTTTTTTTATTATGGTTATTTTTGTCAATTAAGTTTTCTGTGGATGATGTTAATGCATTATGAGTTTCCAGATCTGGATTATTAACCTCTGTTGATTTTTCCATATCATTGGAATTCGTTTCTGAACGATTAACTTCGCTTGTTACTGGGGAGGCCTGTTGCAACTGTACTCTTGGGCTTTTATGAATAGTAGAGGAGGGGGAGAGGTGTGTCACATCTATTCTGTGTTGAGATTCTTTATGTTTATTATGAGTTGTTACAATATTTGAATATGAATGGAGTTTTGCTGGGTCATTGATTCCTCTCACCTTCAGTTCGAGTTTGGCTTCGTTAATGGGCATACCAGTTCTGTCCATTAACATTTGTAATTCTGTATAATATTGATAAAATATACAGTCTTTAGATTTAGCATGATGATTTAATTTGCAATTTACACATTTGAAGGTTTTGCATTTCCAATTTGTTGTGTGGTTTTCAGAACATACAGCGCATATAGCGTTATTTCTACATCTTTTGGTTGAATGGCCATATTTTTGACAGAGCATTGGAGAGGTTTAGGGACAAAGGGGCGAACCTCTCTATTCAGTCCCAGAATTTTTATTTTTTGTGGTAGTTCCCGGTTTGTAAATTTTATTTTGACTATTTTAATATGTTTACTTGCATCCCTTCTACTTGGGACAGCATATAATTCCAAGTCATGTATGTTATTGTATCTTAGTTTAAGGGAGTCAATTAAGATTTGTTTTGATGGTAGCTCTTTTTCATCATTGTCTGGGAGCATTACTGTGCCTTGTGTATAATTAAGTGTTTCATGGCTGGTTACTGTTACTTTTATTTCATTTATGTTGGTTATTTGTAGAAAAGTTGTTGATTGGGCTTTGGTTGTTGTTTGTATTAGCCATTCATTGTTTTTGATATGCCTACATTCCATGTCTTGTGTGGGGTGTATATTTAATAATCTGTTCTCTAAAATGGCTGGTGAGATCTGTTTTTCTGCTTTTAATATTAAAAATCTGGACCAATTGTCTGGTCCAAAAATATGTTCAAAATGAACTAGTGTTGGATTTAGTCGACAGTTATTTCTTTTTAATTTTTTTACATTCATCGGTGATGAGCTGTCTTGTGTTGATGGGGTTTTAGGGGGATTACTTGTTTCTATTTTAGAGTTATTGTCCTTAATGTATGGTTCCAGTGTTACAATACTGAGTTTACCAATTTGTTATTATTTGTTTCTTTTTCTTTTTGACTTTCTAGACTTTTCGAGTCTTTAGTGATTGATATTTTACTTGGAACAGGATGTTCCGTTGTAGCATTTCTATCTATGTTAAGGAGATTCGGGAGTGACGTTCCATTAGTCATCGACTGTGCCAGAATTTTACCATCATGGAGTCCAGGGTACTAATATCTTCAAGACTACTTTGCATAAAAAGATATATAAAAAAAAAAAAAAAAAAAAATTTTAATAAATCTTGAAAAGATATCATTGGCTTTTTATGAAGTTGGATGTTCCACTAATGGCACAAGTGGGAACTGACTCCCAAATGTCCGCGTCCTACCCTACCCCAAAAGGGGATGGCACATCATGATTAGTATGGCCCAAGTGTAAGCAAACCCGCTTGCTAGGATTGAGTGTATTGTAATAATACAGTCATCCCCATCCTAATCACAGTATGGGCTAACCGCACAGAAACCAGAGAGTCCTATTCCTAGAACCAGCCCGCCCCCCCTGGAAGCCGTGGTCCAGCTCCACAGAATAGTTCCGCCTGAAATAAACAGGTCCGAACATTATCAGGTAGATGATGGTTCTACCACAGTTCCCACTATTTAGCTTCAGATTCAACTTCACTCCATGCCATGATATGTTTTCCTATTTATTAATTTTGGTAATTTTTGAAAAAGTGGAAAAATCCACGAAATTATTCCTAAAGCGTATTTATATATATGGAAAAGGACACTTGGGATCAAACTTAGGAAAATAGATCCCTAGGTTCGAGAGCCCCCTCACCATGTCAAGGTGGTCCCAATTTGAGGGGGCTGGCTGAGGCCAACTATAAGAATTCTTTGTAATTGGTTGGTCCGTCTTCTGAAACCCTGGGGGGACCACGAGTGTGTAGCTCCTTTGCGGGCGAACAGTGCTACGCTACTAAAAATGTTATTAAAATGAATAACAACATTCATGCTTTAAGATATTTACAGCAGTTATACCAAACCTACCAGGACGGGTCTAAGCGCAAGGGCAAAGGCACAGTAACGAGCCCTTTCCTCAGTTAGGGCATGACGTACAGCTGTCCTCTCCATCTCTTCTAGTTGCCCATATCTCGCTCGAAGATCATTCACAGTAGACTCTAAAACCTGGAAAAAAATGTTCAACTTGTTTATCCGTTTTATGACATTTTACATTCTGTTATCTTGTGGTGACAACAATTACATGAAGTGATATGACTGACTGTAACAAGTACACACCAAACTATTCTTCTGGTGCTCTCCAAGATTCCAGAAAAACTGATCTTCATGCCTTTGGCTAAATATTTTGAGCCTAGAAAACTTTGTGGTACCCTTAACAGAGTGCTCGTAGGAAAATATTAAGGTTCTTATTATGCCCTTTGGATCTAACTTATGTCTATGCAATTCTTGAATTTTTTACCATTTGGCTCTTGGATATAAATTTCACCCTTAAATGTTGGAGGCTATGCACTTCAAGTGATCAGCAACTGATGGATGCTGATTCTGAACCTGTTGTCACTGGCTGGCCTTAAAATAGGATATATTGCACATAATGCACCTCAATTTTGCTCTCATTCCCCCCTCCCCCATTGCAAAATGAATGGATAACTGTTCTTGTGGAGATGCACAAGATATCAGTAAATGGTGCAATCCAAGATGTATGAAGCTGTATGAAGCTGAACTCAAAACAGACTTTATTAACCGACCTTATGCTTTGCTTCAATGTGTAACAAACTATTTACTCAATTTCGAATGTTTAATAAAACTGAGCATCACTTCTGCCTTCAAGCTGCAAGAAAACTAGGTACTGTATTATCCTTAAGGCTCCCTTTATCCACAGATGATGGTATTAGTGCCACATGATTCAATCTTCAGTTTCACCCCTTCCGAGAGTTCAAGCAGAAAATGTACAGAACAGAGATGAATGAAGCAACCTGTTTCACATCTAACCCCATAATTAGAAAAGCTAACATAAAAATGTTTATGATGATGGTATGTTCTTTTCATGTTGCAGACAACAATGCATACACTGGTAATTATGATTTAGACCATCACCATAACATTTCTTATTTAATCATCTTCAGTAAGTAATTGCCTAAACATGTATGCTACTATGTACTGTACTTGTATTAAGCAAGGCATCAGAATCCACATTGTGTTGAAGTGTCAAGATGCTAAGTATCAGAGGTCTTTTATTTATTTAATTTAAAACTGTGGCTTAGTCTTTCTGGCATATGGAAGCTCATGCTCATTAAGTTTAAGAGAGACTGTTGTAAAGTAACACCAACCTGTTAATTTAAGTTTAATAGTATTTCCTTCTGTGAGCATACATAAACATTACTGTGTAGTGTATAGCCTATATCTTTTGCCAATATATTTATTTATTTTCATCCATATATTTCCCTACTTTACTGTGCTAAGCTGCTTTTTTTAAAATATGGGCATTTTTCAGTACGCTTGCTTGGAAAGTTAAAGGCCTTTGCCCTTTTCTATACAATATGTGCTTATGTTGAATATTAAGAGATCTTATGATCATACAGGTTTGGCAACAAGTGTTGTTGGCTGACAGGTGCTCTCTCCCCATTGTAATTTCTTTAAAATGACTCTTCTCATGCTGTCCTGTATACAAAATACTTAAAATACTTTATCAACTCTATCATTCTACACACATTCATGTATATTCTGGATTTGCAAACACCTCGCTAATGCTTTGCATAAAACACCAAAACCAGAGAAGTCTAGCAAAACAAACTGTAGGGGCCAGTACAATAATCCAGTGGAAGAACAGATTCTAGATCAGAGAATTATCATTAAATCAATGAGTAAATTGCTGTTTTTTTTTTTTTTAATTCATACATTTAGTGTTAGAAGGTGTTTAGTCTCCACTTAATTTCTCATGTTCCTGGGCACTGTGTGAGATATAGTTTTGAAACTGGGTGTATTAATTATTATTAAATAACAGAACTAGAGATATCAGTAACGTTGAAAATTCAATAACTTCAGTAAACAGCATACAGATCCCAGGCATGCAAGGTGTGAATTTCATATTTGCAGTGTTTTGCAATTTCAACAGATTTCTGGACTAATCTCTCCAAAATATCTAAATATCCAGTGTGTTACACAGTAGGTCCACAGTTCTCATTATGATAAGAGATACAAAGTATAGTTTAAAATCATGCAAAAATAAACAGGTTTCGAGCTAAGCTAATGACAGTAACAAAATGTCTTTCAGATTCACCATGCTGAAGACCTATGAAGGTTAGTACCCTTCATAAATCTGATGTTTCTTTCTACTGTAGTTCCAAAGTTGAAATAAGCAACTTAGGGAATTATTTTGAACATCAACAGCATCTGAAACCTGTGGGTGAAAAGTTCCCTTATCCAAGTTCATCAGTTAGTGCAGTACTGTATCCTGTTTCTTGCTAAGAAATTAATGATATACATATCATTATCATGCTTAGTAGTGGCAATCACTTCTTCTAAAATTAAGACAATGCCATCATAGGATACTTCTTTAGAGTAATAAGGACCTACACAACATCACCCTGACAGGGGCACTAGTCTTGACAATCCTTTCCAAATCAAGAATTTTGTTTTAACTCTGGTAGTATTTCAAAGTCTTCCACCATTTCAAATCTGTGTATCACTATTTCTGAAAGTTTCCTAGTCACAGCAACAGCTAAAAGACCACCATCAAGGATGGCAATAAAAATTCTTCCATGGATATCAAGTATAGAATTCCAGTGCAAAAGAACGTGAGAGATAATGCAAAAAAAAATCTGCGAGAGATCATCCCCAAAATCATCTGTATAAACTAACCACTTACCTTATTGAGCTCAGAGTTCTTTCCAGCCTTTTTTGCTTTCTTTTGGAGTCGAGCAGCATTTTCTGTTCTTTTCTTTATTTCAGTTCGAGCTTTCCTATACTCTGTAATAAAACATGTATTACAAACATGTAATTACAATGCAAGAATGAATAGATACTATCCACGCTAAAACAGTGACTTTTAAGTCAGCTTTAGCATGGGATGGACAAGGAATGGTTGGGGGTTACTTATCACTGACTTAAAAATGAACTAGCTCCCTGAATTTCAATGAATTATGAGAATTAAAGGGCCTTTCTCAGCAACAAGCCATTTTTCTAACATAAAATCAAGCACTAACCTACATTTTACAAAAATCATGATTGGATTTACATGGCTGCAAATGATGTTCTACTACTAAGTATCTCCAGCTGTCATAATTTTATTTCTCAACATAATGAAAACTACAAATGATAAATATGAACAGCTTTTACATAATTATAACAGACAGTAAAACTGTAGACTAAATTTTATACTAATAACACCAAATTGTCAAAATATCTTTTATTGTGCCATGATCAAAATAAATAACTTAATTTTACCAGTAAAAAAAAATTGTACATCTTACTATTTTTGGCATTTCTCCACCTCATTACAGTGAAGAGCAACTACAGCATTATGATAATTTGAAACTATTCAGCTTCAAAATGACAACAAATTGTCAAAATATCTTTTATCGTGCCATGATCAAAATAAATAACTTAGTTTTACAAGTAAAAAAAAATTGTACATCTTACTATTTTTGGCATTTTTCGACCTCACTACAGTGAAAAGCAACTACAGTATTATGATAATATGAAAACTATTCAGCTTCAAAATGATACCAAATCCAGAATCCTAGTATGGATTGAACTGCAATATAAAATTTTGGCCATAGGCCAAGCGCTGGGACGTATGAGGTCATTCAGCATTAAAAATGTTGAAATAATTGTTAGGAGAAGGTGAAAAGTAAAATGGAAGAAAGAGAATTTGAACGGAGGTAGAGTAAAGGGAATGAAAGCGGTTGCAGCTTGGGGTCAGAGGGATGCTTCAAAGAACCGTAATGCCTACAGTGCACTGCGTGAGGTAAACTGACAGCATTAGCCCCCCTACAGGATGGAATTCTGGTATGAAAAGCAACTTTGCATCGACCAAGCAAAGAAAAGCACTGTTGCCAGAGGAGTTTTAAATAATAAACCATAACAATATCTGCAACTTATTCTTCCTATTACACTGTAATTGTAGGTCTAAATTTCAGTTAACTATTTATCTTTGGAATGGTACTTCTTCATAATTTTCCAGCATGCAAAATAAGTTTATAATATAAATTTTTTATTTTGCTTTTGGCTAATATTTATTTGCAATATTGTATAGAAACTTTTGTTTAGGGCCAACTTCAATCTGGATACACACTGCATTTTGTGTGTATTTAAAGCATGCTATATATATATATATATATACACTCATTTTTTTCTTTATTTTTTAATGAATGGTCAAGTTCCTTAAAAGTACACTGTCACTCTCTCGATACTACACTTTGAATACTTGTTATACTATACTGTCAATTAATTACAGACAGTGAGAGCCCTCTATATCAAAAGCATTATTGCAAAGTTTACCATCTTCGTATGTTGATTGTTTAAACAAAGATGTTCTGGAGGCAATAAGTAAGCAATTATTATTTAAACTGGACCTGAAAATTCATTGCATAATAGAGCGTTTTCCTTGACTTTATATGCTATCTAAAATGCAAGTTCTTCTCTGGATACATACAAACGCATTTTCATTTGCGACTGAAAACAACTGTGTTTGTCCATCACATAAAGCCTCAGTTAAGTATCACATAACTGACCACAAATTATTTTCGGGTTTTCTACTATTACCTTTTCACTAGGTCTACACCATCAAAAAATACAACACATTTCTTGTAAACAGAAACAGCTTCTGTTCTATTCCTCACCTTTGGTATGATCTTTATCCAGTGTGTGGTGAGATCTTCGCCATTCTTCTAACCTTTCCTGGAGAGGAACCACGACACATTCCACCAAGGCACTAAAATGAAATTATAAAAATCACATTACTAAAACTGAGTGCAACATTACCCAGGGCATATATGATACATTTTCTCTACTTGCGAGTTGTTGTAGGTGCTGACTGACAAAAAGTGATTAAGACACCAATATCGATCAAGGGAAAACCTGACCTATATCAAAGCCGTTCCCTCCTTCAGTTTGGTTATAACAATCGACATTAGTTCTACTGTTTTTCTGCGCCTTCTTAATACGGCTAACATAAACTAATAACACAATAACTCGGTCGACATTTACCACTATAATATCAGATTAAATTTACATGACATTTTCTTAGGTGTATTTACCACTAATGCCAACAACAGTCTTTGTTCAGGATATAGTATATGATAAAGACTAAATCTATGATACTAGGGAAATTTCTGGGCACGAGCACTTTACTACTCACCCCTTAATACGTGGCCTTCAACAAATAAACAAAGAAATCAATCTTACCTTGTAAGAGCCTTGACCCTGGATTCAACCGCACGGTGACGAAGGCAAATGCGGGTAAGAGCTGCCCCGACATCTTTGGTTGCACCTGAAATATGAATAGACAGATTACTCCGCTTGCAGGAAAACTTACACGGCGGCAGGGCAAATTTCAAACATAAATTAAAGGTGCTGCCATACCAAAATTTTAGTACGTCTATATATATTAAAAATACGTAACGATATTACTTAGCAATTTTACATGCAATTTCAAAGTTGCCATATGCGAAACATGCACTCTATAAATTATTAATTGTGCTGGAAATGGGTAAATACACGAAACACCTACAATGAAAATGCATGTAAATTAGGTCATCCAAAGATTCGAGCATTTTTAATTGAAAACATTCGGTAACAATGGAAAGCGCATGAGAATCAGAGATACGGGTCCAACTGCCTATCAGATTCAAGATAAGGTAAATGCTATATGATCACTTCATTCAAGAACAAAAAGCTACACTGAAAAGCAGTGTTGTTACATCCACTTCGCTGGCAATATTTTGTTTGTTGTTACTGATTTTGTATGGTTTCTTAACGTCTGGGAACAAAGATTCTTTCTCTTTGACTAACCATTTATTTACTTCCTTCTTGTGTTTATCAGCATCACGATCTGATAAATGTCAATTTATCAGATCCGACCCCTCTCCCACATTATCTCGCCTGCACTCTCTCCTCCCTCCATGACAACTTTTTGTTTAATCTTATCCACCCAATCTCCCTTCAGTCGTTTTACGTTACCAAAACATACAAACACAGATCCATTTTTCTTCATATGACCTTTTACCACATTTCTCACTTTTTTCCCTTCTTGTTCTATTTATGCCACCAAAACAGTTTACCTCAACAGATTACACCTTTTTCTTTCATTTACATTCAATATACACTCTACTTCCACAGAGAAGGGTTTGTTTAGCAACCCCTTGTACATCGTATCCATAGTTTCCATACAGACGGCTCTTCGCTCCTATACCGCTAGGAGACATCCTGCTACCTTCTTTGGTAGATAACGTGACTACTTTCTTCTATCATTCTACCATCGGTCACTAAATTTACTCGCGAATACTTATCAACCACCTAACATCATCTACCAACCGTACTCATGTTCACTGCTGTGACTTTCAAGATCCCACTTAGCAGCAATTTTATTCTTACTATAATATTTACTTTCAAACTCCTTTCTCTCTACAGCTTTCCCTCACTGTAATAGCAACATTACGTCATCTGAGAGCATCAACCAATAAAAAACTTTCCTTTTACAACCTAATTTTTTTATCTTATACAATTAACCCTTACACGCCCTTCCTCGCCACTCCATCCATAAAAATATTATTAAAACAGTAACCAGGATATATTGTTTGGTATTCTTATCTGAGACTCATTTTCTAACTTCTAATAAATGTACGAACACTTTTGGAGAAATCAGACATATATACACAACAGCATCAGTGTGTTTTTAGCTTCACAATTACTCAGCAAACTTCAACTTAGCGGAGTACATCAATGGCCCTGCTTGTTGCCCATGATTCCTGGGCTCAAATAATGTATGCAATAATCATGGAAAGAGAACTTGTGTTAATTCTGACCAATTCTGGCAGCAGAGGAGGCATACATTACAGGGAACATGGCTAAAGGAATATTAAACCCCCACCTCTCCTCCGTATTGTGCACTTACTGTTTAAGCTCCCATCATGTCTATTACAGTTTTATTTATTCATTTTTGTTTTCATGGGCCTTCCACCGAATTTTCGTTCTGTTACTTTCCTATTTTCTGCTTTCCTTACTAACTGTTCCTCCTCACACCTTATCGCATGACCAATCCATCTCTGTGAGAGCTATGTCCATTTTCTATCCGCTGGACACCCAATATTTGCTAGTCCCTCTTTGGGAATATATGATCTCAACACTCTACAGTCACACCTTCTTAATATCTCCATTTCCTGGATGAAATGGTCCAGTGATATGATCAATAAGAAAGGACTCCAGACAGAGGAGCAATTCCTCATCATACTCTTTCATTTCACTCCCTCGGCCGCTTCACTTCCTTCCTTCCTTCCTTTTCAAATATCTATTTCCTTCACTTTCCTCTCAATGAAGTCCGTGTCTTTCCCTCGATTTCCTCCAGCTAATGGCGGGGTCTCATCTCCCCTTCCTTGGCTTAATGGGCAAAGACACCTTATTTCCTTGGATTCCAACAGAATCACCACTTTAATTTTCTCCCCAAGAGGCCACGTAATGGATTTGCCAATTCAAAACCGGTTGGCCCTTTTGAAGTTACAATACCACATATTGTAAAATTTCATTCAAGAATTCGGCAGTTGATTTTACTCAAATAATGAAACTACGCCAATTAGACACTTAAAATCTCCCACTCCTCACTAAAGAAATAACATTTTCAGAAAAAAGAGATTCTCCAAATAAAAATGGACATAAGCGAATATATTTTTCTTTCTTCTAACCTCAGCCGTGAGCTTCCCTATACATGCAACCTTTTTAACAGTCAGGTTTAACGACCTACCCTAAAATCCAACGCGAGTGGCGACATATTTCATCACTATAATCATAATGATACTGAAGGCTACAGTCTGCTCAGCAAGATTTCATACAAAACAATTTCCACACGTGAAAAAGTAATGGTGAAGAGAAGTGCAAAATTCGCATTTAAAGTGAAAATTCAAAGTAATCTTATACTTTTTTAACCACCAACGGCTTTTATTTGGAAAAAATTCGACGTAAATAATACAGATCAGACTTTCATTGAGTCAAGCGTCAACACTTTCGTGGTGATTCCCACACCTGGCACTCTGGGGGCCGAGAGCAGTGCCTTCGAAATTCAGATCCTGACCCTGATCTGACGTCGTCATGACGGCGTGTCAGTCATTAGGAGGGCGGCTCGGACGGAACGGTCGCCCGAGGGACTAGAAGAAACGTTCAGGTATAAAAAGGCGAAGCAATTCCGTAACCATGATGAAGTTTTTTTTTATCATATTACTCTTTGGATCTGGGATTTAAACTTGTACAAGTTATTTCTTCCTGAAACTAAAAATTCTGTTAGAAAAGAGAACTTGGGCGCCTATGTTAATAAAGAAAAAAGAATATTAAGAGTCCCTCTATTAAAAAAAAAAAAAATAACCGACAAACTGTGTATCAAACACGGCAACGTTTTATGGACTTTCTTACCAATACAATTCAGTTAATGTGTCATCAACACCCACAGCAGTCATGCAAAACAAAATCCGTCAAAAACAAAAATAAAAAAAATAATTTTTTCCCTCCAAGAGGTTTTAACTGTTTTTAAGTCACAACTGACGGCTAACTTTTGTTTAAGCAGACGAGTGTACACCTGTGCAAACAAATAACTTTCATGCAAAGCAAGGACGCCAATGACAAGTGAAGAAGACAGAGTTATTTCTGTGGTTGAGTTACGGGGAAAATGTCTTGCCCGTGTAAAGACTGGCAGTAACAGGCACTATATAGCTTCAGCGATTTAAACTAAGAGTTCTTTATTTCCGGTCTTCTGAAATTTCCGAACAAAAGAAATTGGTAATATTACAATTCCGTCACCAATTTCCCAATTTCTGTTAAATATTTTCCCTGCTAATATATGCGAAACAAACTTTTAAACTTTTCCTTTGGGGGCATTAAAAGCAATACTTTGCCCTGGGAAAGATAAACTTTTCATCATCCCAGGCGCAGTTTCCAACTTTCGTAAACCTAACAAGAACTTAAAAGAGCGGGCATCAATCACGAATTGACTTTGACCAGAGAGAGAGAGAGAGAGAGAGAGAGAGAGAGAGAGAGAGAGAGAGAGAGAGAGAGAGAGAGAGAGAGAGAGAGAGAGAGAGAGACTGTTTTAACACTTGGATAAGTGAATAACTTGTGTACACACGCAACAGAATTTGTAATGCAAAGCAAGACTGCCTTGTTCGTGTCGTGTGTACAACCAACGCCTTTTAAAGGGAAGTTCCTCTTGCCAAGGCCTATCAGCTGAGCATGACTTAGCTCATGGAAGGAAAATTACCTACAGACTACAGCAACTGTCATTTTTAGTGGGGTAGTGAGAGATCTTACATTACAGACCTTACAGTTCGTTCGGGTTGCCCCAAGTCCCTCAGTGCGGGGCACCTCTGATGCCTACGAGAGAGAGAGAGAGAGAGAGAGAGAGAGAGAGAGAGAGAGAGAGAGAGAGAGAGAGAGAGCCCTTAGCATCAAAGATATGACCCTCTAGTCCGCAGGTGTTTATTAGGGGACTGGCACGCAGTTGGGCCAGAGTCGGCCTAATCCCCATAAAAAACAATAGGCCTACATGCTGGTCTCTGTTACCCCAAGTCAAAGTTAAGAAGAAAAAATGCTGTCTTGGCTACTACCCACTTGTTAAGAACTACTACCTGCATTAGTAAGTATTTCTACAGCTCCTGGGATATCCCTCAAGGTCAGAAAAAATAACAAACTTGAATTTTCATTTCAATACGACAGAATTCATTTAAGACATCGTCATGGAATTAGGTTTTTAGATAAGTGTTATCAACGACATGTTGTTTGTCCTTTAAGAATAAGCTGGCCTTGTGCCAGCACGGACTATTGCCTTTGGAGCAGCCAACGGCTTAATGCTTTTAGGAGATCTGTAATTTTCTCAGTAGCAATTCACTATCTTATTTCGATAATTCACCAAGATCACAAAGGCTTTGTATAAATAGCTTGGTACGTTTCGTAAAATCATTATCTTTTATTTTGCTGTTTGGGAGCGGCCATTACAAAGATTTTGTTTTTTTCCTTTGTTGCTGCAAACCTATTCAAGTCCTCATTTCTGAAAAGCGAATTTGTTTCGAGAAACCAAAGTCTAAACTTCAAGTATCAAGATAACGGACGTCCAAGCCCCACGACAGAGTTAAAGCTATTTATCTTTTAACATAACTGAGCAAACATTCATACTGAAGAAGCTGAACAGGTACTTCACTGGTTAAGTTAACTTCCACGAAATAAATGCCCCTTTGTAAAGAGGAGAGAAGAAAATGATAAGTATATAAAACATGCGCAAATAAATATTAAAGAATTTTATGGAATTAAAATTCTGAAAAATTCTAAACGTGAATGTCAGGAGATCGTCCAAAAGAATTGTCATCTGATGTTTAGTGTTTATTAGCAGTGGATTTAAATGACAGCCGACCATGGAAGCATGCATGTGAAAATGCCCTATCAAAGAGAATGACGCCGTGTCGTAACGCCCTTTACAAATTCACTCAATAAAACTCATCGCAAATGCAAGTCTTCGCAATCAAAACACTCGCATACAAATATCGAAAGTACACTTTTCAAAACTTCATTCACTCACCACATCATGCGCTCCCAAGGACTTTCATCCATTCAATCGTCATCTTTTACTCTCCTGACATGCGCATGATTAAGTGGCTTGGTCCTCGATCCTAGAGTGAACCCTTTCACTCAGGGAGTGCTCAGGTGCTGTTCTCATATTGCAAGTGCCAGCGGTGTATTCAATTATGAATGCAATACAATTTTACGCACTGGATGCTATACCTACATACTTATACTTATACATGTCATTTAAATCCCGATGAATGCATCCATCAATTCAATGGAAAAAATTTTATAGTGTTTTTATCCATTCAGTCATTTTACGGATTTCTGTTAGCCAAAATAAAAAAAATAATAAAAAAGTGCAGCTTTTGCGTGGTATTTCTTCTTATATCTCTGACTTACCTTTACGGCTTCTCCCTCCTTTTGACGCCGTGGAAAAAAGGGAAAAATTTATATCAAATCACCTTTATCTAATCCCTATTAAGAAGGTTTCCTTTACAGCTGGCTTCTGAAAATGAGAGCCAGACTGACATTTTTCAGCAGAGTATTTTCTCTATATTTTAACGAAGACACAAAGCTGCAAAAAGAAAGGTGTGTGTGTGTGTGTGTGTGTGGTGTGTGTGTGTGTGTGTGTGTGTGTGTGTGTGTGTGTGTGTGTGTGTGTGTGTGTGTTTGCTGGGGGATGGGGGAAGAGAATGGTGTTATGTCTATGGGAAAAGAAAAGCAGCTTGGTGATAGTTACATCGCGCCCCTGTGAGGTTGAAGGTGGGAGGAAAGCGTAACAATAATGTCCTTTTCTAGTCCATAATTCACGGCGAATTTGAATTTCTAATCGGCGAAGTTCTGACGGTATCTTCGACTAAAATGAATGGATCTACAGAGAGAGAGAGAGAGAGAGAGAGAGAGAGAGAGAGAGTAAATGATACGGAATAAATAAACCTATACCGTTTTCTCTCACATTAAACAAGTGAGGGGGGAAACCCGGAGGGGGAAAATGGGGAGAGATAAGGAGGAGGCGTAAGGAAAAAGTTATCAGGGATGGGAAGGGGGGAGGGGGTGATCCAAACTCCGCCGCAGCAACACGAGCACGAGAAACCACTGCATCAAACAGCCTCAAGGGACACCGGATAATGGAGCACAAGGAGGGGGAAGGGGGGGGGATGATCCGAACTAGACGGTTCGTAGCTGAGGGCGATCTGAGAGTAGACGATCACAGTGATCTCTAATGAAATCAATAACAAAACTGGATGAGACAGACTGAGGGAACGCCAATTCCCAGGAGGGTAAAAATAAAATCAACGAGCCAGACTACTGTACAACCTAGATTCAAATTATGAAACATGCACCTCAAGATAACTCCTCTACTGTCAACATCATGCACATAACCTACTAATTTGAATGGAATATAAAATTTGGCCCAAAGACCAAGCGCTGGGACCTATGAGGTCATTCAGCGCTGAAAGGGAAATTGACAGTAAAAGGTTTAAAAGGTGAAAAGGTGTAACAGGAGGAAAACCTTGCAGTTGCACTATGAAACAATTGTTAGGAGAGGGTGGAAGAAGAAACATAATATGAACGGAGGTACAGTAAAAGGAATGAAAGGGGTTGCAGCTAGGGACCGAAGGGGCGCTGCAAAGAACCTTAAGCAATGCGTAAAGTGCATCGTGTGAGTTGCACTGACGGCACTACCTCCCTTACCCGACTCATCCTTCACATTATATTGTAACTTTCCAACCCTAACAGGTGCAAGAAGTTTTATTAATTGCTCTGCCTTGCATCAACCACAGTTTCTCAGGAAGATTGCCTGTCAATTAACGACAGTTGGAAAACGAATTACTGTTAAAAGAAAGCGCAAATCTGCCTTACACATCAGGGAACACTTGGCAGAACAAATATTTTAAAAATCCATATTAAGCCAAAGAACGTATTCCTTCCACTAATCTTGCAGAACGGTCATCGTTAGTCGTTATGTCTTTACATTTCAAAGGATAATAGAATTCCGAAAGTTGAAAACACATTCATGGGAAAACAAGAGGAGGCTTCAATACTAATACGCGTATTTAGGAATTTCCTTACGTTTACTGAAAGCAAGCAAATTCTTACTCTGGACTTGTGCCAACGCCTAGGGGTCCACTTACTATAAGTAAGTGGACCCATTATTTTTGGAAAACCTTAAATTCAAATTAGCATGAAAAAATAAGAAATAGAATGCAGATGTGAAAAAAAA
>NC_089769.1:20842083-20852083 GCF_040412425.1 Macrobrachium rosenbergii | reverse complement strand
AGACACAAAAGTCAAGTGACCACATTATAGGTCAACAGGAGTTGGGAGCAAGTGAAGGAATGCGATGATGCAAGTTAGCCGGGTGGTGATTTCGAATGGGAATACTTGATTACATTTCCAATACACAAGCTATATTAACTTCCCCCTCCCATCCCCTTCCCATCCTCTCTCTCTCTCTCTCTCTCTCTCTCTCTCTCTCTCTCTAACACAAATTACTAAGAGACATTATTCTTCTTAACATATGCATAACAACGACGGTGTTTAACTATTTTAATAGGAGCAAATAATTCACCTAAAAGAGCTGTTATCAGCTGAGCGGGCTAAAACTATGTGTTAGAGAGAGAGAGAGAGAGAGAGAGAGAGAGAGAGAGAGAGAGAGAGAGAAGCATTTACTTAAATGCCATTCCGGAAGTGACTTTTAAGAGATTCATAGACAAACCGTAGAAGCGCCGAAAGCGATAATCTATTACACCATAAACAACCGTAAAAGCCCTGCGAGAACTTTTGACACCCGTAAGTATAACACGACACTATTCCTGTTCAAAACTTTTCTCGAAAATGAAAAGAAGGAATGATCTGGAAGATGGACAACCATTATTTGATGCTGCCTAGGCGAATAAGGTTCGCCATTACTATAAGCTGTAATGCTTGGTGGAGTCATTCATTCATAACCAATACGAGTGACTAGTGCGTACAACACATCGATTTCCTCTACAAAAATTTCACTTAAAGGGCATCGATTTGAAGGAAAACAGTTCGCAGTGAGTTCCTTGATGAAAGCTAAGAATTAACGTCAATGTGTCAGCAGAATTTCTAGCAGCAAGACAAAGGGAAGATACTTAGGTAATCAGGTCCTTTTTGCGCACACACACACATACAGAGAGAGAGAGAGAGAGAAGTTAAGTATACCTTAGTTTTACCAGACCACTGAGCTGATTAACAGCTCTCCTAGGGCTGGCCCGAAGGATCAGACTTATTTTACGTGGCTAAGAACCAATTGGTTACTTAGCAACGGGACCTACAGCTTATTGTGGAATCCGAACCACATTATAACGAGAAATGAATTTCTATCACCAGAAATAAATTCCTCTAACTCTTCATCAGCCGGCTGCGGGAATTGAACTCCGGCCCATCGAGTAACAGTCTGAAGCTCAACCGAGTCGGCCAACAAAGGGCTAGAGAGAGAGAGAGAGAGAGAGAGAGAGAGAGAGAGAGAGAGAGAGATGGATACTGCTGTTAACGATTCCCTGACTTTTACCTCAACGAACAACATACGATACTTACCCTTAAGTTCCATTAGTGAATATCGAAGGCAATCAATAAACACACATTCTCTCTCTCTCTCTCTCTCTCTCTCTTTCGGAACCATATACATCTACTGAGGATAAGCCTATGGTCGAGTTCCTCAGTTCAATTTAACTCAGTAGGCGGACGCTACTTCACAATTAATAAAATGCACTAAGGAATAGAAAAGGCTGACGCTTAGAAACGATTCGTCACTTCTCTCCAGCACCGCTGCCGTAGAACTGGATGCCTTTGTTGCGCCGCTTAATTCACGGGGTTGCGATGGAAATGAATTCTTCGTAAAGGACACAGCAGTAGTTGTAGTCGTAGTCGTAGTAGTAGTAGTAGAATATGGCTGTCTTGGATCCTTCAGCTTTAAACGCACCCAAGGCACAAAATTCTCCCCAGTAGAACACTACCTTCACCACGCCCATTTAGGGGAGAAGGGAACAAAACGGGCGGGGTGGATGGGCCACTTTTCCTCAACGTCATCTCCACGCATCGTTATCAAAGTCTACCTTCAAGTGCCAGTTGGAACAGGCCACAGTGGCACGCAAGGCAATATGCAACACGAATGGGGAAGAATTACCATTAAAACAAGCCAGAGAGAGAGAGAGAGAGAGAGAGAGAGAGAGAGAGAGAGAGAGAGAGAGAGAGAGAGAGAGAGAGAGCTTATTCTATGGTCTCTCCGCTCTTCAGACTTATCCACGTCACGGAGAAATAAACCAAGTTAATTATTTAATTTTTCTTTACGGGTAGCTAAAGAAATTTGGGCACCAATTAGACCAGTTAAAAGGCACCTACCAACAGACTGCATCGTACTGCGGGATGCGGTGAGGAGGAAGAGAGGGAAAGGGATTCAGGAGGATTCTGTGCCTTCTGCAGACTGTCGTCATCTTGATGATTTATAATTACTCTCACTACTGAATTTGCATCTGTGCACTCTACCCCATCTCCCTCCCCACCCCTCTCCTCTCTCTCTCTCTCTCTCTCTCTCTCTCTCTCTCTCTCTCTCCACTAGTGGCCGCGTATGGTCGTTAATGCTGAAAAAAAAACTCTACTCAGTGTCGATAGGAAAACGATAAAATTAAGTTTGTAATTTAAATCCTGCGTGCAGAGTACGATAAATTATTTATGTACATACACTACACACAGTATATAAAACAATCCTTCGAATATTACTATTCATGGTGTGAGGGCAAATTAGTCGCCTCAGCAAGAATAACAAGAGGAATTTGTTTCTGGTGATAGAAATTCATTTCTCGCTATAATGTGGTTCTGATTCCACAACAAGCTGTAGGTCCCGTTGCTAGGTAACCAACTGGTTCTTAGCCACATAAAAGTAAATCTAATCCTTCGGGCCAGCCCTAGGAGAGCTGTTAATCAGCTCAGTGGTCTGGTTAAACTAAGATGTACTTAACTTTTTCAGCAAGAATAGGCACACATTTTATGTATACACAAAGCTACAAATATCCGAACAACGTACTGTGTATGCATACATCTAAACTGCTAAGAAGTCATGGCCAGATTATCCCACGCCAAATATGTCATCACGATTTTCTTGAGCAAAGCTCGTAGCCTAAGCATTGGACACTGGTAATTCAAAATTGGCGAAACTATTACAAAACATCGTAGGTGCCAGAGAATGTTCAAGTCCTCGAAGCAATTGCTATGGTTGACAAAACAGATGCATCTGCTGCTGCTGCACACTTCCCACAATTTCTTAGAGTTGGAAAACCTCGGAACGTAACCTCTCGAATAAAAAGGACGGTGCTTCGCCTTTTCAATGTCTAGGAAAACAGTTTCCCAATAGCTAATTAGATCCTTTCCGTAAGACAAGTTCCGACTCTCTTCCTCATCTTCTCAGAGGATTTCTAGGAGTTCTAAACTCTTCATCCATTCTCTAAGTCATATCTTCCATTTATTATTAACTTCTACTCGCCTAATTTGTAGCCTGAAATCTTATTACTTTTCATTTCTGTATAAAAATAAGATTTAATGTGAATCTTGTATAAATTTCTTTAACCTTAATGGTGGTTGTTCTGGATACAAAAGTATTTACCTTTCCTTCATTCGGCCTACCCATCTCTCTCTCTCTCTCTCTCTCTCTCTCTCTCTCTCTCTGAGAAATTTACTTCATCTCGCACAGAAATTTACATCATTAAAGGTTAAAATATCTGTATGGCCATCTCATTAAACGTTTGCATAATACAGATAAAATAATATTGCGTTATTAGCTTCAATTAAACATAATGAAAAAGTTTATGTAGGCTATGAAAACGCTTTGGATGGCATGCACGTAGACTGAATTAAGAGAGAGAGAGAGAGAGAGAGAGAGAGAGAGAGAGAGAGAGAGAGAGAGAGAGAGAACCACTCAAATCAATATTAGCTTGGAGGATGTTGATTCCTGTCTGCATCCAAGCATCACTTAGCCCATGATAGTTGAATAAAACGACGAAAAGCCACCCACAGCATCTCAGAACCTGATAAATACCAAGTGCCACAGCCTTCTTCCTTTTAGCATCTGCCAAGTCGCAAAGAAGTTATCCTTAGCCGTCCTTTTTAGCCTTCTGGCGTTCAAGTTCGATGAAATGATAATGCACTGAGAAAATTGGCCATTTATTTTTTAAATAATAATGATGGCCCTACCCACTCATTCACATCTGCCACTGAAAGTCTCTCTCTCTCTCTCTCTCTCTCTCTCTCTCTCTCTCTCTCTCGTTAGGCTTCTTAATCATGTGGGGTGGTCTGTAAGCACAGGTGTCTTGCGATAAGGGTGGGAAGGAAGTTCACGGGAAGAGAAGGAAAGTTTAAAGTTCAAAAGTTTGTTGGAAGCGACGTGAAGAAAATCTATGGTGAGCAAAAGGCCTTACTGAACAGAACTGATGTTCCTGGGGCATGAAAGTAATAAGGAATCGCAGGGGGAAAATAGCAGAACGATAAAAAATGACGACAGAGGAAGATGAAAGATTTCATATGAGAGAGAGAGAGAGAGAGAGAGAGAGAGAGAGAGAGAGAGAGAGAGAGAGAGAGAGAGAGAGACTGACTCTATACCTTGTTTTACTAGGCTACTGCACTTTCAATCCTCCCCTTCGTTTGTTTTTCATTACCCAGTTGCAAATGACAACAATAAAAGGGCGTCTAGTCACTTAACTTGAAAATGCAGCATCTACACCATTTTCTATTTCCAAAGGAGTTCCTTAGCGTTGTTCCATCTCATTTTACTTATTCTTCCTAAAAGTATATCGGACAAAATTTACCGTTCACGCAAAAGGCTAAGTCATCCACCATGAATTTTCCACAATCCGCTCACAACTGTCATATTGAACTGATTTCTACTCTTGCAATTACAGCGGCAAGTATTTCTATTTTGTTTCACTATACACTGCTCTTTATTGCGTTTAAATTCCCTTCAACACTTTTAGCGGTCACTGCTACAAGTATGTCCAGAGGGAAACAAAAATCTCTGCAGACTAAATCCTTCCTAGAAAATGCTGTTTATTAAATACCTCAAGTTCACAGGCTCCTCAACTTAAGTAATCTGAATAGCAGCCTGATCTCTTGCTTGCGTCAGTTCTTATGGGGGTCTGAACAAGAAGGGGAAGTTTAGCCAACCACTCTGCCACCTCCCATACCATCACACTGAAGGTGTACTTGCTCCCTCTCCTGCGCAGGAAATGCTCTTGTCATGGTTCCCTTTAACGAGTAAAATAGAAATCCTCTCTCCTCCAATCTTCAGCTGCTATTCACACGAACCCACTCTCCACCTATTCCATGCATTTACTCTGCTGCATTTCAAATGTGGAATTCTTTATCGGCCTTTGAAATCAGTCTCTTTTCTAACTTCTCCTCTTCCGATTCTTTCAGCGAGCCAGACCTTAAATTTCATTATGTAATTCACGTTACAAGGCCTCATGCTGTCCGTCCCAAATCTTTCCAATAATAACTGTGAACATTTTCTTCACCACCGGAATTAACAGTAGCAAAAATAAGACTAACAGAATGAGAAAAGATACAACAGAGAGAAGGGCCAAAAGGCAGGTACAGCATGCTGTTGAGGACATCACCACATGTTCGGATCAAGGTACGGGACGTCCCACGCTTTGTTATTCTATGAAAATGAAATGGCATTGCCAAAACGTCACTCTACCGCTGGAGAGCGCGTCGCCAGGCCACGACTTCGACAGTGCAACGAAAACATTCTTCCGATTTCCTTTGTTGAAACTCCACTGCTTTGTGTTGATTCTTGTAAAAGACTTTTTTTTTTGTGTTGTTACAATCGACATTGGTATGGCTAAAACGTTTTTGTACACTATTCCTTTGAGGCTTGGGTAAACTTGCATTTTGCACGAGACTGCGAAAGGTTTTCAAAATATATATCATAAATGGAAAAAGTTGTTCGTTATTAATAACATTAAACGCAACACTTCACATTTATACAACATATATAAAAGGCGCACAATAACCATGGGAACTAAAAAACATTAATTTATACAGCAGAGACATTATTATTATATTAATAACAACTATTCTGATAAAACTATATTTTACCTAATCACATAATATATAACACACAGACATTACCCAAATCTGCCTAATAACCTTGGCACGAAAATGAATCGGCAAAACCTGCAGGGCGAAAGCACAGCAATCGTCAAGGAAATATTTTCTACAGAACTAGTTTCACTCCTCATACTGCGTCCACATTCATTTGAAACTATATGAAAAGACCTTAAAATTATAAGTAAGCTTCCATAAGACAGAATTACATTAACCACATAGAAGCGAGCAGTACCAAAAAACGTTAAACACCACACGTATTATTACAACATAAATATAGTATATCCAATCAGTATCTCCTACGAAAATCGGAACTAACACGCAGCTCGCAGGCCTATTCCAGAATTCCACGGATTTTCAACGATAGGAATGAAAGACCTCTGGTAATGAGGAAAGTGGCACCTGCTTGGTGCCCAACACAAAGCGGACTCGTGTCCCCGTCGAAACGTGTCGCACGCTCTAAATCTAGTGGATAAGAGACTGGCAGAAATTGCATATTGGAATGCGGCTCATTTAATTCAGAAGAAGAATACACTAAAATCCAGAGAGGAGAACAACAGCCCAACGCTAATTTCTTACAACCATGGAGAAAGCCGCACCCACACTACCCTTTGTTTAGAATAAGCACATCATCTGATTTCTCTTCACCTGGGAAAAACAAACTTTCCTAGAGAAATGTTCGCACTTCACGCGCAAACCCCAACCGCCATTTCAAGAAAAATAGGAAATCCGTTGCTGGATTTCTCAACTCCGTTCCCACAACACAAGCCTTACTAAAAAGACAAACCTTACTAAACAAGACGCGAGCTGTAACTGATTCACACATCTGACGTGATCCCATCAATCTCATCATTTATATTACACGAGCATCTACGACTTGACAATGCAAATAGCATTAACGGTGAGTAGTTAATAAGGGCCACATTAAATTCACGGCTGATTCATAAGAAAAACACTCATACAGTTATGTACACTTTGAAACAAGAGTTTTCGTTCAGTTCTCAACAAGGAATTTTTTTTAACCAAAACCCTGAACGCACGCCAGCCACATCATGACACCGAACACTCCTCACAGCAGGTTAAATCATTAAAATGACTGACGAATACCCTCTAGAAACAATGAACCCAGCTGAATCTTCATCAGGATCACAACCGATTGCTATTGAAATTGCTTATGAGCCACCTGAGTAAACATGTGCAGCTAATGAGTTCAGGGCGACTGAGAGTTCCTTACGCGTTACATACTTATTGTTTCTTGCCTGGACGACCTACATTTTGACTTACTCTTACACAGAGTTATCTCGGCATTCAAAATTAACAGAAATCACGACATGAGGGTGCTTGTTACAAAGATATGTGGTATTAAACATTAAACTTTGAGAGATTTTCTATAACTGAGGAGTACACTAACAATAAAAATATATTAATACCTTTAGTTCTAGACGAAAAATGGTATAAGTATATGCTGGTCAAACAACAGAAATCTGCTAAAGCTACGCCACAGAGTCCTGTCTCTCCCTTCCCAACAAGAAACTAAACCGGCTAGCGTGCTTTCTCACCCTTCCAACACTAATTAACAGTAGATATTTCGTAAGCTAAAGGCAATCCCACACAAAATGCATTCATCACTAACGCAACCAAGAGCACTATCACATTGAAAAACAATAACGTATCGACAATCCGCCCCTTGCAAAGCCCAAATCAAAAGGACATGACATCAACTGGCGATGAGCAATTACTTGCAACGCGATCATCCCTGATAACGTTCCACTTACCATTAAGTAGTTTGACTGATTACCCTTATAGTAAACATATTACAGTGTCGATATCTGTCCCCTGACCATTTGTCAAATACTGGTGTCCATCAGTTATCTTCAAAATGTATTACAGCTTTTGTTCGCCCAGTACTAGCCTACATCATATTCTCTCGTGACTTCTCTACCTTTTAACGGCCAATTTTTATTGATTACTGTGTGTGTGTGTGTGTGTGTGTGTGTGTGTGTGTGTGTGTGTGTGTGTTTCCCGTGCGTGCACCATCTGCTGGCGTTTGCCAACAATTCACTGCCTTCGTCACCAGTCAGGTAAATTTCATTTGCCCTTCTGGCTTAGCTACAGTATTCACCTTGATTCAAGGCCATACATTAGTTTATTTTCTTCCGCATTCTGTTCTGTAATAAATTTCCCCTATTTTTACATGGGGTCATTAGATTGTTCTTTTAGCAAGTGGGCATATTTTGAGTAAATATTCTTCAATAAATATTTGAAAACAGAAACGTTTTTACAATCACTTCCGTCTGTGTTCAAAGTATTCTTTATCCCTCCACATTTTCAAGCATATAGATTTCTATGACTTTGAAAACTGAGCCGGTGTTTCAGACTTGCTTCCGCCATTTAGGCATTTATTCTTACTACTGTTGTTGTTGTTTTACTAACATTCCACACATGACCACTTAATTGTTGGTTTCACAGCAACGTGCCAAAAAACGCTTGGAGTACCTCGCCTCTAGTTTGTCCGTACCTGATTTTAACACGAAACATCTCTTCCAACTCTCTCTCTCTCTCTCTCTCCCCCCAAAAGATATCGAATTGCTAATGGCATTTTCCGACGCTCCAAATAAAAATTATGTAAATAACATTTGCTTTGAATAAAAAAAAAAGTGACAGAAAATAGATACACATCCCCGGTCACCTTATGCTCATAACTTGACTGCCGATGCGTCATTCATCGGCTACATGCAGTGCTATTCACATGTACACATTCTGCACATTCATTTGGATAATAAGGCTACTTAACCGATATATATATATATATATATATATATATATATATATATATATATATATATATATATATATATATATATATATATATATATATATATATATATTTATATATATATATATATTTATATATATATATATATATATATATATATATATATATGTGTATATCATTAGAGTTAACAACCTTATTATCCATATGAATGTGCAGAATGTGCACATGTGAATAGAGCTGCATCTAGCCGATGAATGACGCATCGGCAGTCAAGTTATGAGGATAAGGTGACCGGTCATATGGTCGCAAATGTTTGTATGAAGAGGAATTTGCATTTTCGGTGTGGTAGGACCTTCATGCCGGCTTCACAGAACCTTTATATGCGGAATGATCTTTCGGGATGTGTGTCTATTTTCTTTGTCACTCTTTTTTTTGGAATTCAAAGCAAATGTTATTTTCATATATATATATATATATATATATATATATATATATATATATATATATATATATATATATATATATATATATATATATTATATATATATATATATATATATATATATATATATATATATATATAGATGTAGTATATATATCATATATTTTATATATATATATATATATATATATATATATATATATATATATATATATATATATATATATATATATATATATATATATATATATATATATATATATATATATATATATATATATATATATATATATATACCACATTACTTATTTACACACGCAAGATACCTTGATCATGTATTCACATGCTTTGCAACTGGTCCTAGGAACTGCCATAGGCTTTCAGTTTTAAGCAGTTTTCGCTTTAAATTAAGGATTCCAGTCGTTCCTGAACGTCGGCAAATTAAAATATCTAAGTCAATCTCTCATTTTCATAAAGTGGAGATCAGAGGAGCCTGGTGTTCTCAAATTCAGCCACATGCTCTTCGGTATCCCCGTTTTAATATTAAAAGTTGATTATGAGTTCGATAATATGCATCACTTTAAGTTACGGAGGTACACAAATTCTTTTAGGAACATTTGTCCAGCTCTGCATAATGAGGAACAGAATTAACTCCCAGTATTATGCCAGAGAGAGAGAGAGAGAGAGAGAGAGAGAGAGAGAGAGAGAGAGAGAGAGAGAGAGAGAGAGAGAGAGAGAGAGAGAGTCATGATGGCGTGTGATGACACATACATAAATTTTCATTTAAACGTAAATTTTCCCTTAATACCACAGAGGTTGCCAAAAGAATCCAAAATTATCAAAACCTTCAAACAAATAATGAAGTCCCGGAGTGAAGCCATTCAGCGCTGAAACTTACACAACACAAAATAAACGAATGTTGTCAACCACAACAAGGC
>NC_089769.1:20834583-20837083 GCF_040412425.1 Macrobrachium rosenbergii | reverse complement strand
ATAAAAATTGACAACGTTGACACCATAGGAACTAATCCTGGTACCTGCTCGTGGCAACGAATACTACACAGACACACCTTCCATCTGGTTAGCATCCCTACGGTTCCCTTGTTGCACTAGACTCTCTCGCGAGCTGTCTAAATTATTAAGTTCACTAGTTTTCTTTAGCTGATTGTCTCAGCCGTTCTCTTACAGTTTCTTTATTTTCGCTGCAAACGGCATTTTTTTAAGCAGTTCCATTTCGTTTGCTAACTCTTTCATCCAAATCAAGAGTAGCTAAGAAAAAACGCAACAAGAATGTAGCTTTCACGACCACAGTCTAAAAGTCTAGTTTTACTGCCTTCCTCCATATCGGTTGACGTTTTGCTTTAGATTCCTTGCCGCAATCGCTATTCACTTGATGCAATGCTCAAGTCCTCGAGCGCGCGGTCTGTGTGTGTGTGTTCGAGAGAGAGAGAGAGAGAGAGAGAGAGAGAGAGAGAGAGAGAGAGAGAGAGAGAGAAGAGAGAAACTTGATAGTGACGAGCAAATTACACAACTGATGAATGAGAGGGGACGTAAACGAAAAAATTAAAATGACAGTCAAGTCATCTGTTCATGCAGGCAGTTATGGAAAAATTACAAAAGAGAAGCAAACTTTGCCGAACGGGTCACTACTGAATTCAGTTGAATAAACGCCACTCGACACAAGAGAAACCAAGCTCACAATCAAAACAACCTAGCTCGGCCGAGCAGGGCATCAGGGAATGATTAATGCGTCCCCTACATCAATGATCATTCAGTAACGGAGTTTCCAAAAACACGTATAATACTTGATTACATACTGATGCTATCACGAGTCAGTCGAAATAAGCAAACATACTACTTTGTTGTCTAATGAACCACAACGCCAAGCCAACAGAAAGAACCGTGTCAGCGTGACAAGTATACCAGTCCAATAAAACGACGACCATTTTCTTTACTACAAGACTAACGTTGCGTCTAAGAGCCACCGTTTCACTGCTGAAAGTCTTCATCATTTTTATTACATGCTTTTATTTAATTTGTCTTCTGTGCCTGTCTGTCTGGGTCAAAACTTGTAACTTAATTTTCGACCTATTCCCTTCGTCCGATGGACAACATTTTGCATGGTTGCTCAATCCTGGTGACAATACAACCTTACAAGATCAGTAAGTCAGCAGTGACCTCTAGTGACCCTACAGCGACCTCTTCCAGTATCTCAGGATTTGTATGAAACTTCGGATTTTTCATACCTTCTTTGACTCGTTAAAATAGTTAATAACTCTACGGATTTTTCAAACATTTTTGGGCTCGACAGGATATCACGTTCAATTTCATTAGCTACAGTTGGTTACAATTTCTGTCAAAACTAAAAGTACAGAATAAAAAAATAAAAAATTTTTAAATCATACTTATCAAAATACACTAAAAAGTAAAAAATAATTTTTTGAGACACCAGGATTTTCTTACAATTAATCGTGTCTACAAAAATTTTCTTTTCTTGTAGCATTTCCTTCCCTGTTTGAATACAGAATATAGAATCTAGGCCAAAGCCCAAGCACTGGGACCTATAAGGTCATTCAGTGCTGAAATTGACAGTAAAAGGTTCGAAAGGTGCAACAGGAGGAAACCTCTCAGTTGCACTATGAATCAATTGTTAGGAGAGGTTCAAAGTCAGATAAGAAAGAGAATGAAGGGAGTACAGCAAAAGGAAAAAGGGGTGGCAGCTAGGGGGCTAAGTGCTAAGAATGCCTACAGTGCACCGCTACATTGATTAAAAATGTTTGGCGCCCACGCTGTTATTTTTGTAGACATGATTAATTGTAAGAAAAAAACAAAATAATTTTTTTACTTTTTAGTGCATTTTAATAAAAGCATGTTTTAATTTTTTTTTTTACATGCTTTTTATTTAAACTTCTGCAACTGTCCGTTTGACAAAAAACTCTATTTTCGAAGGACTTGACATTTTGCATGGTTACTCAAGAATACAACCATATATGATCAGTAAGTCAGCAGTGACCTCTAGTGACCCTACAGCGACCTCTTCCAGTATCTCAGGATTTTTATGAAACTCTTCGGATTTTTCATACCTTCCCTGACTCGGTAGAATAAGTTAATACCTCTACCGATTTTTCAAACCTTCCTTGGATCGACAGGATATCACGTTCCTTTTCTTTTTATTGACAATCATGAGTAGGTTACGATATCTGTCAAAACTAAAAAGTATAAAACAAAAAGATAAAAAAAAAATGTTAAAATACGCCTTTATTAAAATGCACTAAAAAGCAAAAAATAAATTTTTGAGGCACCAGGATTTTCTTACGGTTAATCATGTCTGCAAAAACAAAAGCGTGGGAGCCAAACAGGGAAGGAAATGCAACAAGAAAAGAAATATATTTTTTTTATTTCTTTGGGTTTTTCTTCCATGTTTGGCGCCCACGCTTTTATTTTTGTGGACATGATTAATTGTATGAAAATCCTGTCTCAAAAAATTATTTTT